>NW_026736518.1:0-67687 GCF_949786415.1 Peromyscus eremicus
TCCCAGAAAGTACAGTGTATTGGACTGAAGAGGCGCTACTGTTCTTGTCAGTTTCCTAAGCAGAATTGAACTAGATATGGCCCGTGTGTGTAGGAAGCACAGTTCTTTTGTTCTGAGCAAGCTCACTGTTCGGACCCCATAGGAAACACAGTAGAGTAGAAGAGTGCTCTTTTCTCAAAAGCAGAATGTGTTTCATGTAAGGCGAGCTAGCATTTGTTTCCCAGTCCTAAATGGAGATGAATCACATGCAGTTTCTGGTCCTACCAGCAAGAGATGTTTTCTGGTAAGGAAATTCACTATTGCGCTCCCATTGCAATTCACTGTGCAAAGATCACTCGCGTCTGTTCCCAGCAAGTACAGTGTATTGGACTGAAGAGGAGCTACTGTTCTGGTCAGTTTCCTAAGCAGAGTTGTACTAGATATGGCCCATGTGTAGGAAGCACAGTTCTTTTGTTCTTAGAAAGCTTACTGTTCTGGCCCTATAGGAAACACAGTAGAGTAGAAGAGTGCTTTTTCTCTAAAGCAGAGTGTGTTTCTTGTAAGGCCAGCTAGCGTTTGTTTCCCAGTCCTAAATAGAGTTGAATCACATGCAGTTTCTGGACCTATGAGCAAGAATTGTTTTCTGATAAGGAAAGTCACTATTGCGCTCCCATTGCCATACACAGTGCAAATAGCACACGCGTCTGTTCCCAGCAAGTACAGTGTATTGGACTGAAGAGGATCTACTGTTCTTGTCAGGTTCCTAAGCAGACTTGAACTACATATGGCCGTGTGTGTAGGAAGCACAGTTTTTTTGTTCTGAGCAAGCTTACTGTTCGGACACCATAGGAAACACAGTAGAGTAGAAGAGTGCTCTTTTCTCAAAAGCAGAGTGTATTTCATGTAAGGCGAGCTAGCATTTGTTTCTCAGTCCTAAATGGAGTTGAATCATATGCAGTTTCTGGGCCTACGAGCAAGAGTTGTTTTATGGTAAGAAGAGTCAATGTTGCGCTGCAATTGCCATACACAGGACAAATAGCACTGGCGTCTGTTCCCAGCAAGTACAGTGTATTGGACTGAAGAGGATCTACTGTTCTTGTCAGGTTCCTAAGCAGAGTTGAACTAGATATGGCCCGTGTGTGTAGGAAGCACAGTTCTTTTGTTCTGAGCAAGCTCACTGTTCGGACACCATAGGAAACACAGTAGAGTAGAAGAGTGCTCTTTTCTCTAAAGCAGAGTGTGTTTCTTGGAAGGCGAGCTAGATTTTTTTTCCCAGTCCTAAATGGAGTTGAATCACATGCAGTTTCTGGCCCTACGAGCAAGAGTTGTTATCCGGTAAGGAAAGTCACTATTGCGCTCCCATTGCCATACACATTGCAAATAGCACTCGCTTCTGTTCCCAGCAAGTACAGTGTATCGGACTGAAGAGGAGCTACTGTTCTTCTCAGTTTTTTAAGCAGAGTTGAACTAGATATGGCCCGTTCGTGTAGGAAGCACAGTTCCTTTGTTCTGAGCAAGCTCACTGTTCTGGCCCTATAGGAAACACAGTAGAGTAGAAGAGTGCTCTTTTCTCTAAAGCAGAGTGTGTTTCTTGTAAGGCGAGCTAGCGTTTGTTTCCCAGTCCTAAATGGAGTTGAATCACATGCAGTTTCTGGTCCTACGAGCAAGAGTTGTTTTCTGGTAAGAAGAGTCACTATTGCGCTGCCATTGCCATACACAGGACAAATAGCACTGTTGTCTCTTTCCAGTCGTACAGTGTATTGGAATGAAGAGGAGATGCTGTTCTTGTCATGTACCTAAGCAGAATTGAACTAAGTATGGCGGTGTGTATAGGAAGCACAGTTTTTTTGTTCTGAGCAAGCTCACTGTTCGGACCTCATAGGAATCACAGAAGAGTAGAAGAGTGCTCTTTTCTCTAAAGCAGAGTGTGTATCTTGTAAGGCGAGCTGGCGTTTGTTTCCTAGTCCTAAATGGAGTTCAATCACAGGCAGTTTCCGGTCCTATGAGCAAGAGTTGTTTTCTGGTAAGGAAAGTCAGTATTGTGCTCCCATTGCCATACACAGTGCAAATAGCACTCACGTCTGTTCCCAGCAAGTACAGTGTATTGGACTGAAGAGGAGCTACTGTTCTTGTCAGTTTCCTAAGCAGAGTTGAACTAGATATGGACCATGTGTATAGGAAGCACAGTTCTTTTGTTCTGAGCAAGCTCACTGTTCGGACACCATAGGAAACACAGTAGAATAGAAGATTGCTCTTTTCTCAAAAGCAGAGTGTATTTCATGTAAGGCGAGGTAGCATTTGTTTCTCAGTCCTAAATGGAGTTGAATCATATGCAGTTTCTGGTCCTACGAGCAAGACTTTTTTTCTAGTAAGGAAAGTCACTATTGCGCTCCCTATGCCATCCACAGTGCAAATAGCCCTCGCGTCTGTTCCCAGCAAGTACAGTGTATCAGACTGAAGAGGAGCTACTGTTCTTGTCAGTTTCCTAAGCAGAGTTGAACTAGATATGGCCCTTGTGTGTAGAAAGCACAGTTCTTTTGTTCTGAGCAAGCTCACTGTTCTGGCCTTATAGGAAACACAGTAGAGTAGAAGAGTGCTCTTTTCTCTAAAGCAGAGTGTGTTTCTTGTAAGGCGAGCTAGCCTTTGTTTCCCAGTCCTAAATGGAGTTGAGTCACATGCAGTTTCTGGTCCTACGAGCAAGAGTTGTTTTCTGGTAAGGAAAGTCACTATTGCGCTCCCATTGCCATACACAGTGCAAATAGCACTCGCGTCTATTCCCAGCAAGTACAGTGTATCGGACTGAAGAGGAGCTACTGTACTTGTCAGTTTCCTAAGCAGAGTTGAACTAGATGTGGCCCGTGTGTGTAGGAAGCACAGTTCTTTTGTTATGAGCAAGCTCACTGTTCGGACCCCATAGGAAACACAGTAGAGTAGAAGAGTGCTCTTTTCTCAAAAGCAGAGTGTGTTTCATATAAGGCTTGCTAGCATTTGTTTCCCAGTCCTAAATGGAGTGGAATCACATGCAGTTTCTGGTCCTATGAGCAAGAGTTTTTTTCTGGTAAGGAAAGTCACTATTGCTCTCCCATTGCCATACACAGTGCAAATAGCACTCGCGTTTGTTCCCAGCAAGTACAGTGTATCGGACTGAAGAGGAGCTACTGTTCTTGTCAGTTTCCTAAGCAGAATTGAACTAGATATGGCCCGTTCGTGTAGGAAGCACAGTTCTTTTGTTCTGAGCAAGCTCACTGTTCGGACCCCATAGGAAACACAGTAGAGTAGAAGAGTGCTCTTTTCTCAAAAGCAGAGTGTGTTTCTTGTAAGGCGAGCTAGTGTTTGTTTCCCAGTCCTAAATGGAGTTGAATCACATGCAGTTTCTGGTCCTACGAGCAAGAGTTGTTTTCTGGTAATAAGAGTCAATATTGCGCTCCCATTGCCATACACAGGACAAATAGCACTGGCGTCTGTTCCCAGCAAGTACAGTGTATTGGACTGAAGAGGATCTACTGTTCTTGTCAGTTTTGTAAGCAGAATTGAACTAGATATGGCCGTGTGTCTAGGAAGCACAGTTCTTTTGTTCTGAGCAAGTTAACTGTTCGGACTTCTTAAGAAACACAGTAGAGTAGAAGAGTGCTCTTTTCTCTATAGCAGAGTGTGTTTCTTGTAAGGCGAGCTAGCGTTTGTTTCCCAGTCCTAAATGGAGTTGAGCCACATGCAGTTTCTGGTCCTATGAGCAAGAGTTGTTTTCTGGTAAGAAGAGTCACTATTGCGCTCTCATTGTCATAAACAGTGCAAATAGCACTGGCGTCTGTTCCCACCAGTACAGTGTATTGGACTAAAGAGGATCTACTGTTCTTGTCAGGTTCCTAAGCAGAGTTGAACTAGATATGGCCTTGTGTGTAAAAAGCACACTTCTTTTGTTCTGAGCAAGCTCACTGTTCTGGCCCTGTAGGAAACACAGTAGAGTAGACGAGTGGTCTTTTCTCAAAAGCAGAGTGTGTTTCTTGTAAGGCGAGCTAGCGTTTGTTTCCCAGTCCTAAATGGAGTTGAATCACATGCAGGTTCTGGTCCCACGAGCAAGAGTTGTTTTCTGGTAAGGAAAGTCACTATTGCGCTTCCATGGTCATACACAGTGCAAATAGCACTCGCGTCTTTTCCCAGCAAGTACAGTGTATTGGACTGAAGAGAATCTACTGTTCTTGTCAGTTTCCTAAGCAGAGTTGAACGAGATATATCCCGTGTGTAGGAAGCACAGTTCTTTTGTTCTGAGCAATCTCACTGTTTGGACCCCATAGGAAACACAGTAGAGTAGAAGAGTGCTCTTTTCTCAAAAGCAGAGTGTGTTTCTTGAAGGCGAGCTAGCATTTGTTTCCCAGACCTAAATGGAGTTGAGTCACATGCAGTTTTTTGTCCTACGAGCAAGAGTTGTTTTCTGGTAAGACGAGTCACTATTGTGCTCCAATTGCCATACACAGTGCAAATAGCACTTGCGTTTGTTCCCCGCAAGTACAGTGTATTGGACTGAAGAGGAGCTACTGTTCTTGTCAGTTTCCTAAGCAGAGTTGAACTAGTTATGGCCCGTGTGTGTAGGAAGCACAGTTCTTTTGTTCTGAGCAAGCTCACTGTTCTGTCTCTATAGAAACACAGTAGAGTAGAAGAGTGCTCTTTTCTCTGAAGCAGAGTGTGTTTCTTGTAAGGCGAGCTAGCATTTGTTTCCCAGTCCTAAATGGAGTTGAATCACATGCAGTTTCTTATACTATGAGCAAGAGTTGTTTTCTGGTAAGGAAAGTCACTACTGCACTCCCATTGCCATACACAGTGCAAATAGCACTCCCGTCTGTTCCCAGCAAGTATAGTGTATTGGACTGAAGAGGAGCTACTGTTCTTGTCAGTTTCCTAAGCAGATTTGAACTAGATATGGCCCGTGTGTGTAGGCAGCACAGTTGTTTTGTTCTGAGCAAGCTCACTGTTCGGACCCCATAGGAAACACAGTAGAGTAGATGACTGCTCTTTTCACAAAAGCAGAGTGTGTTTCTTGTAAGGTGAGATAGCATTTGTTTCCAGGTCCTAAAAGGAGTGGAAGCACATGCAGTTTCTGGTCCTATGAGCAAGAGTTTTTTTCTGGTAAGGAAAGTCACTATTGCACTCCATTTGCCATACACAGTGCAAGTAGCACTGGCATCTGTTCCCAGCAAGTACAGTGTATTGAACTGAAGAGGAGCTACTGTTCTTTTCAGTTTTCTAAGCAGAGTTGAACTAGATATGGGCCGTGTGTAGGAATCACAGGTTTTTTTTTCTGAGCAAGCTCACTGTTCGGAACACACAGGAAACACAGTAGAATAGAAGAGTGCTCTTTTCTCAAAAGCAGAGGGTGTTTCTTGGAAGGCGAGCTAACGTTTGTTTCCCAGTACTAAATTGAGTTGAGTCACATGCAGTTTTTTGTCCTACAAGCAAGAGTTGTTTTCTGGTAAGACGAGTCACTATTGTGCTCTAATTGCCATACACAGTGCAAATAGCACTCGCGTCTGTTCCCCGCAAGTACAGTGTATTGGACTGAAGAGGAGCTACTGTTCTTGTCAGTTTCCTAAGCAGAGTTGAAATAGATATGGCCCGTGTGTGTAAGAAGCACAGTTCTTTTGTTCTGAGCAAGCTCACTGTTTCGACCCCATAGGAAACACAGTAGAGTAGAAGAGTGCTCTTTTCTCAAAAGCAGAGTGTGTTTCATGTAAGGCGAGCTAGCATTTGTTTCCCAGTCCTAAATGGAGTTGAATCACATGCAGTTTCTGGTCCTACAAGCAAGAGTTGTTTTCTGGTAAGAAGAGTCACTATTGTGCTCCCATTGTCATACAGAGGGCAAATAGCACTGGTCTCTGTTCCCAGCATGTACAGTGTATTGGAATGAAGAGGATCTACTGTTCTTGTCTGTTTGCTAAGCAGAGTTGAACTAGATATGGCCATGTGTGTAGGAAGCACAGTTCTTTTGTTCTGAGCAAGCTCACTGTTCTGGCCCTATAGGAAACACAGTAGAGTAGAATAGGGCCCTTTTCTCAAAAGCAGAGTGTGTTTCTTGTAAGGCGAGCTAGCGTTAGTTTCCCAGTCCTATATGGAGTTGAATCACATGCAGTTTTTGGACCTACGAGCAAGAATTGTTTTCTGATAAGGAAAGTCACTATTTCGCTCCCATTGTCATACACAGTGCAAATAGCACACGCGTCTGTTCCCAGCAAGTACAGTGTATTGGACTGAAGAGGAACTACTGTTCTTGTCAGGTTTATAAGCAGAATTGAACTAGATATGGCCCGTGTGTGTAGGAAGCACAGTTTTTTTGTTCTGAGCAAGCTCACTGTTCGGACCCCATAGGAAACACAATAGAGTAGAAGAGTGCTCTTTTCTCAAAAGCAGAGTGTGTTTCTTGTAAGGCCAGCTAGCATTTGTTTCCCAGTCCTAAATGGAGTTGAATCACATGCGGTTTCTGATCCTACGAGCAAGAGTTGTTTTCTGGTAAGGAAAGTCACTACTGCACTCCCATTGCCATACACAGTGCAAATAGCACTCCCAGCAAGTATAGTGTATTGGACTGAAGAGGAGCTACTGTTCTTGTCAGTTTCCTAAGCAGAGTTGAACTAGATATGGCCCGTGTGTGTAGGAAGCACAGTTCTTTTGTTCTGAGCAAGCTCACTTTTCCGACCCCATAGGAAACACAGTAGAGTAGAAGAGTGCTCTTTTCTCTAAAGCAGAGTGTGTTTCTTGTAAGGCGAGCTAGCCTTGGTTTCCTAGTCCTAAATGAAGTTGAATCACATGCAGTTTCTGGTCCTACGAGGAAGAGTTTTTTTATGGCAGGAAAAGTCACTGTTGTGTTGCCATTGCCATACACCGGACAAATAGCACTGTTGTCTGTTCCCAGTAGTTCAGTGTATTGGAATGAAGAGGATCTACTGTTCTTTTCAGGTTCCTAAGCAGAATTGAACTAAGTATGGCGGTGTGTGTAGGAAGCACAGTTTTTTTGTTCTGAGCAATCTCACTGTTCGGACCTCATAGGAAACACAGTAGAGTAGAAGAGTGCTCTTTTCTCTAAAGCAGAGTGTGTTTCTTGTAAGGCGAGCTGGCATTTGTTTCCTAGTCCTAAATGGAGTTCAATCACAGGCAGTTTCCGGTCCTATGAGCAAGAGTTGTTTTCTGGTAAGGAAAGTCACTATTGTGCACCCATTGCCATACACAGTGCAAATAGCACTCGCGTCTGTTCCCAGCAAGTACAGTGTATTGGACTGAATAGGAAGTACTGTTCTTGTCAGTTTCCTAAGCAGAGTTGAACTAGATATGGTCCGTGTGTGTGTAGGAAACACAGTTCTTTTGTTCTGAGCAAGCTCACTGTTTGGACCCCATAGGAAATACAGTAGAGTAGAAGAGTGCTCTATTCTCAAAAGCAGAGTGTGTTTCTTGTAAGGAGAGCTAGCGTTTCTTTCCCAGTCCTAAATGGAGTTGAATCCCATGCAATTTCTGGTCCTACGAGCAAGAGTCGTTTTCTGGTAAGAAGAGTCAATATTGTGCTGCCATTGCCATACACAGGACAAATAGCACTGGCGTCGGTTCCCAGCAAGTACAGTGTATTGGACTGAAGAGGATCTACTGTTCTTGTCAGGTTCCTAAGCAGAATTGAACTAGATATGGCCGTGTGTGTTGAAAGCACAGTTCTTCTGTTCTGAGCAAGTTCACTGTTCGGACCACTTAGGAAACACAGTAGAGTAGAAAAATGATTTTTTCTCTAAATCAGAGTGTGTTTATTGTAAGGCGAGCTAGTGTTTGTTTCCCAGTCCTAAATGGAGTTGAATCACATGCAGTTTCTGGTCCTACAAGCAAGAGTTGTTTTCTGGTAAGAAGAGTCACTATTGTGCTCCCATTGTCATACAGAGGGCAAATAGCACTGGCATCTGTTCCCAGCATGTACAGTGTATTGGAATGAAGAGGATCTACTGTTCTTGTCCGTTTGCTAAGCAGAGTTGAACTAGATATGGCCATGTGTGTAGGAAGCACAGTTCTTTTGTTCTGAGCAAGCTCACTGTTCTGGCCCTATAGGAAACACAGTAGAGTAGAATAGGGCCCTTTTCTCAAAAGCAGAGTGTGTTTCTTGTAAGGCGAGCTAGCGTTAGTTTCCCAGTCCTATATGGAGTTGAATCACATGCAGTTTTTGGACCTACGAGCAAGAATTGTTTTCTGATAAGGAAAGTCACTATTTCGCTCCCATTGTCATACACAGTGCAAATAGCACACGCGTCTGTTCCCAGCAAGTACAGTGTATTGGACTGAAGAGGAACTACTGTTCTTGTCAGGTTTATAAGCAGAATTGAACTAGATATGGCCCGTGTGTGTAGGAAGCACAGTTTTTTTGTTCTGAGCAAGCTCACTGTTCGGACCCCATAGGAAACACAATAGAGTAGAAGAGTGCTCTTTTCTCAAAAGCAGAGTGTGTTTCTTGTAAGGCCAGCTAGCATTTGTTTCCCAGTCCTAAATGGAGTTGAATCACATGCGGTTTCTGATCCTACGAGCAAGAGTTGTTTTCTGGTAAGGAAAGTCACTACTGCACTCCCATTGCCATACACAGTGCAAATAGCACTCCCAGCAAGTATAGTGTATTGGACTGAAGAGGAGCTACTGTTCTTGTCAGTTTCCTAAGCAGAGTTGAACTAGATATGGCCCGTGTGTGTAGGAAGCACAGTTCTTTTGTTCTGAGCAAGCTCACTTTTCCGACCCCATAGGAAACACAGTAGAGTAGAAGAGTGCTCTTTTCTCTAAAGCAGAGTGTGTTTCTTGTAAGGCGAGCTAGCCTTGGTTTCCTAGTCCTAAATGAAGTTGAATCACATGCAGTTTCTGGTCCTACGAGGAAGAGTTTTTTTATGGCAGGAAAAGTCACTGTTGTGTTGCCATTGCCATACACCGGACAAATAGCACTGTTGTCTGTTCCCAGTAGTTCAGTGTATTGGAATGAAGAGGATCTACTGTTCTTTTCAGGTTCCTAAGCAGAATTGAACTAAGTATGGCGGTGTGTGTAGGAAGCACAGTTTTTTTGTTCTGAGCAATCTCACTGTTCGGACCTCATAGGAAACACAGTAGAGTAGAAGAGTGCTCTTTTCTCTAAAGCAGAGTGTGTTTCTTGTAAGGCGAGCTGGCATTTGTTTCCTAGTCCTAAATGGAGTTCAATCACAGGCAGTTTCCGGTCCTATGAGCAAGAGTTGTTTTCTGGTAAGGAAAGTCACTATTGTGCACCCATTGCCATACACAGTGCAAATAGCACTCGCGTCTGTTCCCAGCAAGTACAGTGTATTGGACTGAATAGGAAGTACTGTTCTTGTCAGTTTCCTAAGCAGAGTTGAACTAGATATGGTCCGTGTGTGTGTAGGAAACACAGTTCTTTTGTTCTGAGCAAGCTCACTGTTTGGACCCCATAGGAAATACAGTAGAGTAGAAGAGTGCTCTATTCTCAAAAGCAGAGTGTGTTTCTTGTAAGGAGAGCTAGCGTTTCTTTCCCAGTCCTAAATGGAGTTGAATCCCATGCAATTTCTGGTCCTACGAGCAAGAGTTGTTTTCTGGTAAGAAGAGTCAATATTGTGCTGCCATTGCCATACACAGGACAAATAGCACTGGCGTCGGTTCCCAGCAAGTACAGTGTATTGGACTGAAGAGGATCTACTGTTCTTGTCAGGTTCCTAAGCAGAATTGAACTAGATATGGCCGTGTGTGTTGAAAGCACAGTTCTTCTGTTCTGAGCAAGTTCACTGTTCGGACCACTTAGGAAACACAGTAGAGTAGAAAAATGATTTTTTCTCTAAATCAGAGTGTGTTTATTGTAAGGCGAGCTAGTGTTTGTTTCCCAGTCCTAAATGGAGTTGAATCACATGCAGTTTCTGGTCCTACAAGCAAGAGTTGTTTTCTGGTAAGAAGAGTCACTATTGTGCTCCCATTGTCATACAGAGGGCAAATAGCACTGGCATCTGTTCCCAGCATGTACAGTGTATTGGAATGAAGAGGATCTACTGTTCTTGTCCGTTTGCTAAGCAGAGTTGAACTAGATATGGCCATGTGTGTAGGAAGCACAGTTCTTTTGTTCTGAGCAAGCTCACTGTTCTGGCCCTATAGGAAACACAGTAGAGTAGAATAGGGCCCTTTTCTCAAAAGCAGAGTGTGTTTCTTGTAAGGCGAGCTAGCGTTAGTTTCCCAGTCCTATATGGAGTTGAATCACATGCAGTTTTTGGACCTACGAGCAAGAATTGTTTTCTGATAAGGAAAGTCACTATTTCGCTCCCATTGTCATACACAGTGCAAATAGCACACGCGTCTGTTCCCAGCAAGTACAGTGTATTGGACTGAAGAGGAACTACTGTTCTTGTCAGGTTTATAAGCAGAATTGAACTAGATATGGCCCGTGTGTGTAGGAAGCACAGTTTTTTTGTTCTGAGCAAGCTCACTGTTCGGACCCCATAGGAAACACAATAGAGTAGAAGAGTGCTCTTTTCTCAAAAGCAGAGTGTGTTTCTTGTAAGGCCAGCTAGCATTTGTTTCCCAGTCCTAAATGGAGTTGAATCACATGCGGTTTCTGATCCTACGAGCAAGAGTTGTTTTCTGGTAAGGAAAGTCACTACTGCACTCCCATTGCCATACACAGTGCAAATAGCACTCCCAGCAAGTATAGTGTATTGGACTGAAGAGGAGCTACTGTTCTTGTCAGTTTCCTAAGCAGAGTTGAACTAGATATGGCCCGTGTGTGTAGGAAGCACAGTTCTTTTGTTCTGAGCAAGCTCACTTTTCCGACCCCATAGGAAACACAGTAGAGTAGAAGAGTGCTCTTTTCTCTAAAGCAGAGTGTGTTTCTTGTAAGGCGAGCTAGCCTTGGTTTCCTAGTCCTAAATGAAGTTGAATCACATGCAGTTTCTGGTCCTACGAGGAAGAGTTTTTTTATGGCAGGAAAAGTCACTGTTGTGTTGCCATTGCCATACACCGGACAAATAGCACTGTTGTCTGTTCCCAGTAGTTCAGTGTATTGGAATGAAGAGGATCTACTGTTCTTTTCAGGTTCCTAAGCAGAATTGAACTAAGTATGGCGGTGTGTGTAGGAAGCACAGTTTTTTTTGTTCTGAGCAATCTCACTGTTCGGACCTCATAGGAAACACAGTAGAGTAGAAGAGTGCTCTTTTCTCTAAAGCAGAGTGTGTTTCTTGTAAGGCGAGCTGGCATTTGTTTCCTAGTCCTAAATGGAGTTCAATCACAGGCAGTTTCCGGTCCTATGAGCAAGAGTTGTTTTCTGGTAAGGAAAGTCACTATTGTGCACCCATTGCCATACACAGTGCAAATAGCACTCGCGTCTGTTCCCAGCAAGTACAGTGTATTGGACTGAATAGGAAGTACTGTTCTTGTCAGTTTCCTAAGCAGAGTTGAACTAGATATGGTCCGTGTGTGTGTAGGAAACACAGTTCTTTTGTTCTGAGCAAGCTCACTGTTTGGACCCCATAGGAAATACAGTAGAGTAGAAGAGTGCTCTATTCTCAAAAGCAGAGTGTGTTTCTTGTAAGGAGAGCTAGCGTTTCTTTCCCAGTCCTAAATGGAGTTGAATCCCATGCAATTTCTGGTCCTACGAGCAAGAGTTGTTTTCTGGTAAGAAGAGTCAATATTGTGCTGCCATTGCCATACACAGGACAAATAGCACTGGCGTCGGTTCCCAGCAAGTACAGTGTATTGGACTGAAGAGGATCTACTGTTCTTGTCAGGTTCCTAAGCAGAATTGAACTAGATATGGCCGTGTGTGTTGAAAGCACAGTTCTTCTGTTCTGAGCAAGTTCACTGTTCGGACCACTTAGGAAACACAGTAGAGTAGAAAAATGATTTTTTCACTAAATCAGAGTGTGTTTATTGTAAGGCGAGCTAGTGTTTGTTTCCCAGTCCTAAATGGAGTTGAATCACATGCAGTTTCTGGTCCTACAAGCAAGAGTTGTTTTCTGGTAAGAAGAGTCACTATTGTGCTCCCATTGTCATACAGAGGGCAAATAGCACTGGCATCTGTTCCCAGCATGTACAGTGTATTGGAATGAAGAGGATCTACTGTTCTTGTCCGTTTGCTAAGCAGAGTTGAACTAGATATGGCCATGTGTGTAGGAAGCACAGTTCTTTTGTTCTGAGCAAGCTCACTGTTCTGGCCCTATAGGAAACACAGTAGAGTAGAATAGGGCCCTTTTCTCAAAAGCAGAGTGTGTTTCTTGTAAGGCGAGCTAGCGTTAGTTTCCCAGTCCTATATGGAGTTGAATCACATGCAGTTTTTGGACCTACGAGCAAGAATTGTTTTCTGATAAGGAAAGTCACTATTTCGCTCCCATTGTCATACACAGTGCAAATAGCACACGCGTCTGTTCCCAGCAAGTACAGTGTATTGGACTGAAGAGGAACTACTGTTCTTGTCAGGTTTATAAGCAGAATTGAACTAGATATGGCCCGTGTGTGTAGGAAGCACAGTTTTTTTGTTCTGAGCAAGCTCACTGTTCGGACCCCATAGGAAACACAATAGAGTAGAAGAGTGCTCTTTTCTCAAAAGCAGAGTGTGTTTCTTGTAAGGCCAGCTAGCATTTGTTTCCCAGTCCTAAATGGAGTTGAATCACATGCGGTTTCTGATCCTACGAGCAAGAGTTGTTTTCTGGTAAGGAAAGTCACTACTGCACTCCCATTGCCATACACAGTGCAAATAGCACTCCCAGCAAGTATAGTGTATTGGACTGAAGAGGAGCTACTGTTCTTGTCAGTTTCCTAAGCAGAGTTGAACTAGATATGGCCCGTGTGTGTAGGAAGCACAGTTCTTTTGTTCTGAGCAAGCTCACTTTTCCGACCCCATAGGAAACACAGTAGAGTAGAAGAGTGCTCTTTTCTCTAAAGCAGAGTGTGTTTCTTGTAAGGCGAGCTAGCCTTGGTTTCCTAGTCCTAAATGAAGTTGAATCACATGCAGTTTCTGGTCCTACGAGGAAGAGTTTTTTTATGGCAGGAAAAGTCACTGTTGTGTTGCCATTGCCATACACCGGACAAATAGCACTGTTGTCTGTTCCCAGTAGTTCAGTGTATTGGAATGAAGAGGATCTACTGTTCTTTTCAGGTTCCTAAGCAGAATTGAACTAAGTATGGCGGTGTGTGTAGGAAGCACAGTTTTTTTTGTTCTGAGCAATCTCACTGTTCGGACCTCATAGGAAACACAGTAGAGTAGAAGAGTGCTCTTTTCTCTAAAGCAGAGTGTGTTTCTTGTAAGGCGAGCTGGCATTTGTTTCCTAGTCCTAAATGGAGTTCAATCACAGGCAGTTTCCGGTCCTATGAGCAAGAGTTGTTTTCTGGTAAGGAAAGTCACTATTGTGCACCCATTGCCATACACAGTGCAAATAGCACTCGCGTCTGTTCCCAGCAAGTACAGTGTATTGGACTGAATAGGAAGTACTGTTCTTGTCAGTTTCCTAAGCAGAGTTGAACTAGATATGGTCCGTGTGTGTGTAGGAAACACAGTTCTTTTGTTCTGAGCAAGCTCACTGTTTGGACCCCATAGGAAATACAGTAGAGTAGAAGAGTGCTCTATTCTCAAAAGCAGAGTGTGTTTCTTGTAAGGAGAGCTAGCGTTTCTTTCCCAGTCCTAAATGGAGTTGAATCCCATGCAATTTCTGGTCCTACGAGCAAGAGTTGTTTTCTGGTAAGAAGAGTCAATATTGTGCTGCCATTGCCATACACAGGACAAATAGCACTGGCGTCGGTTCCCAGCAAGTACAGTGTATTGGACTGAAGAGGATCTACTGTTCTTGTCAGGTTCCTAAGCAGAATTGAACTAGATATGGCCGTGTGTGTTGAAAGCACAGTTCTTCTGTTCTGAGCAAGTTCACTGTTCGGACCACTTAGGAAACACAGTAGAGTAGAAAAATGATTTTTTTCTCTAAATCAGAGTGTGTTTATTGTAAGGCGAGCTAGTGTTTGTTTCCCAGTCCTAAATGGAGTTGAATCACATGCAGTTTCTGGTCCTACAAGCAAGAGTTGTTTTCTGGTAAGAAGAGTCACTATTGTGCTCCCATTGTCATACAGAGGGCAAATAGCACTGGCATCTGTTCCCAGCATGTACAGTGTATTGGAATGAAGAGGATCTACTGTTCTTGTCCGTTTGCTAAGCAGAGTTGAACTAGATATGGCCATGTGTGTAGGAAGCACAGTTCTTTTGTTCTGAGCAAGCTCACTGTTCTGGCCCTATAGGAAACACAGTAGAGTAGAATAGGGCCCTTTTCTCAAAAGCAGAGTGTGTTTCTTGTAAGGCGAGCTAGCGTTAGTTTCCCAGTCCTATATGGAGTTGAATCACATGCAGTTTTTGGACCTACGAGCAAGAATTGTTTTCTGATAAGGAAAGTCACTATTTCGCTCCCATTGTCATACACAGTGCAAATAGCACACGCGTCTGTTCCCAGCAAGTACAGTGTATTGGACTGAAGAGGAACTACTGTTCTTGTCAGGTTTATAAGCAGAATTGAACTAGATATGGCCCGTGTGTGTAGGAAGCACAGTTTTTTTGTTCTGAGCAAGCTCACTGTTCGGACCCCATAGGAAACACAATAGAGTAGAAGAGTGCTCTTTTCTCAAAAGCAGAGTGTGTTTCTTGTAAGGCCAGCTAGCATTTGTTTCCCAGTCCTAAATGGAGTTGAATCACATGCGGTTTCTGATCCTACGAGCAAGAGTTGTTTTCTGGTAAGGAAAGTCACTACTGCACTCCCATTGCCATACACAGTGCAAATAGCACTCCCAGCAAGTATAGTGTATTGGACTGAAGAGGAGCTACTGTTCTTGTCAGTTTCCTAAGCAGAGTTGAACTAGATATGGCCCGTGTGTGTAGGAAGCACAGTTCTTTTGTTCTGAGCAAGCTCACTTTTCCGACCCCATAGGAAACACAGTAGAGTAGAAGAGTGCTCTTTTCTCTAAAGCAGAGTGTGTTTCTTGTAAGGCGAGCTAGCCTTGGTTTCCTAGTCCTAAATGAAGTTGAATCACATGCAGTTTCTGGTCCTACGAGGAAGAGTTTTTTTATGGCAGGAAAAGTCACTGTTGTGTTGCCATTGCCATACACCGGACAAATAGCACTGTTGTCTGTTCCCAGTAGTTCAGTGTATTGGAATGAAGAGGATCTACTGTTCTTTTCAGGTTCCTAAGCAGAATTGAACTAAGTATGGCGGTGTGTGTAGGAAGCACAGTTTTTTTGTTCTGAGCAATCTCACTGTTCGGACCTCATAGGAAACACAGTAGAGTAGAAGAGTGCTCTTTTCTCTAAAGCAGAGTGTGTTTCTTGTAAGGCGAGCTGGCATTTGTTTCCTAGTCCTAAATGGAGTTCAATCACAGGCAGTTTCCGGTCCTATGAGCAAGAGTTGTTTTCTGGTAAGGAAAGTCACTATTGTGCACCCATTGCCATACACAGTACAAATAGCACTCGCGTCTGTTCCCAGCAAGTACAGTGTATTGGACTGAATAGGAAGTACTGTTCTTGTCAGTTTCCTAAGCAGAGTTGAACTAGATATGGTCCGTGTGTGTGTAGGAAACACAGTTCTTTTGTTCTGAGCAAGCTCACTGTTTGGACCCCATAGGAAATACAGTAGAGTAGAAGAGTGCTCTATTCTCAAAAGCAGAGTGTGTTTCTTGTAAGGAGAGCTAGCGTTTCTTTCCCAGTCCTAAATGGAGTTGAATCCCATGCAATTTCTGGTCCTACGAGCAAGAGTTGTTTTCTGGTAAGAAGAGTCAATATTGTGCTGCCATTGCCATACACAGGACAAATAGCACTGGCGTCGGTTCCCAGCAAGTACAGTGTATTGGACTGAAGAGGATCTACTGTTCTTGTCAGGTTCCTAAGCAGAATTGAACTAGATATGGCCGTGTGTGTTGAAAGCACAGTTCTTCTGTTCTGAGCAAGTTCACTGTTCGGACCACTTAGGAAACACAGTAGAGTAGAAAAATGATTTTTTCTCTAAATCAGAGTGTGTTTATTGTAAGGCGAGCTAGTGTTTGTTTCCCAGTCCTAAATGGAGTTGAATCACATGCAGTTTCTGGTCCTACAAGCAAGAGTTGTTTTCTGGTAAGAAGAGTCACTATTGTGCTCCCATTGTCATACAGAGGGCAAATAGCACTGGCATCTGTTCCCAGCATGTACAGTGTATTGGAATGAAGAGGATCTACTGTTCTTGTCCGTTTGCTAAGCAGAGTTGAACTAGATATGGCCATGTGTGTAGGAAGCACAGTTCTTTTGTTCTGAGCAAGCTCACTGTTCTGGCCCTATAGGAAACACAGTAGAGTAGAATAGGGCCCTTTTCTCAAAAGCAGAGTGTGTTTCTTGTAAGGCGAGCTAGCGTTAGTTTCCCAGTCCTATATGGAGTTGAATCACATGCAGTTTTTGGACCAACGAGCAAGAATTGTTTTCTGATAAGGAAAGTCACTATTTCGCTCCCATTGTCATACACAGTGCAAATAGCACACGCGTCTGTTCCCAGCAAGTACAGTGTATTGGACTGAAGAGGAACTACTGTTCTTGTCAGGTTTATAAGCAGAATTGAACTAGATATGGCCCGTGTGTGTAGGAAGCACAGTTTTTTTGTTCTGAGCAAGCTCACTGTTCGGACCCCATAGGAAACACAATAGAGTAGAAGAGTGCTCTTTTCTCAAAAGCAGAGTGTGTTTCTTGTAAGGCCAGCTAGCATTTGTTTCCCAGTCCTAAATGGAGTTGAATCACATGCGGTTTCTGATCCTACGAGCAAGAGTTGTTTTCTGGTAAGGAAAGTCACTACTGCACTCCCATTGCCATACACAGTGCAAATAGCACTCCCAGCAAGTATAGTGTATTGGACTGAAGAGGAGCTACTGTTCTTGTCAGTTTCCTAAGCAGAGTTGAACTAGATATGGCCCGTGTGTGTAGGAAGCACAGTTCTTTTGTTCTGAGCAAGCTCACTTTTCCGACCCCATAGGAAACACAGTAGAGTAGAAGAGTGCTCTTTTCTCTAAAGCAGAGTGTGTTTCTTGTAAGGCGAGCTAGCCTTGGTTTCCTAGTCCTAAATGAAGTTGAATCACATGCAGTTTCTGGTCCTACGAGGAAGAGTTTTTTTATGGCAGGAAAAGTCACTGTTGTGTTGCCATTGCCATACACCGGACAAATAGCACTGTTGTCTGTTCCCAGTAGTTCAGTGTATTGGAATGAAGAGGATCTACTGTTCTTTTCAGGTTCCTAAGCAGAATTGAACTAAGTATGGCGGTGTGTGTAGGAAGCACAGTTTTTTTGTTCTGAGCAATCTCACTGTTCGGACCTCATAGGAAACACAGTAGAGTAGAAGAGTGCTCTTTTCTCTAAAGCAGAGTGTGTTTCTTGTAAGGCGAGCTGGCATTTGTTTCCTAGTCCTAAATGGAGTTCAATCACAGGCAGTTTCCGGTCCTATGAGCAAGAGTTGTTTTCTGGTAAGGAAAGTCACTATTGTGCACCCATTGCCATACACAGTACAAATAGCACTCGTGTCTGTTCCCAGCAAGTACAGTGTATTGGACTGAATAGGAAGTACTGTTCTTGTCAGTTTCCTAAGCAGAGTTGAACTAGATATGGTCCGTGTGTGTGTAGGAAACACAGTTCTTTTGTTCTGAGCAAGCTCACTGTTTGGACCCCATAGGAAATACAGTAGAGTAGAAGAGTGCTCTATTCTCAAAAGCAGAGTGTGTTTCTTGTAAGGAGAGCTAGCGTTTCTTTCCCAGTCCTAAATGGAGTTGAATCCCATGCAATTTCTGGTCCTACGAGCAAGAGTTGTTTTCTGGTAAGAAGAGTCAATATTGTGCTGCCATTGCCATACACAGGACAAATAGCACTGGCGTCGGTTCCCAGCAAGTACAGTGTATTGGACTGAAGAGGATCTACTGTTCTTGTCAGGTTCCTAAGCAGAATTGAACTAGATATGGCCGTGTGTGTTGAAAGCACAGTTCTTCTGTTCTGAGCAAGTTCACTGTTCGGACCACTTAGGAAACACAGTAGAGTAGAAAAATGATTTTTTCTCTAAATCAGAGTGTGTTTATTGTAAGGCGAGCTAGTGTTTGTTTCCCAGTCCTAAATGGAGTTGAATCACATGCAGTTTCTGATCCTACGAGCAAAAGTTGTTTTCGGGTTCGGAAAGTCACAATTGCACTCCCATTGCCATACACAGTGCAAATAGCACTCCCAGCAAGTATAGTGTATTGAACTGAAGAGGAGCTACTGATCTTGTCAGTTTCCTAAGCAGAGTTGAACTAGATATGGTCGGTGTGTGTAGGAAGCACAGTTCTTTTATTCTGAGCAAGATCACTGTTTGGACCCCATAGGAAACACAGTAGAGTAGAAGGGTGCTCTTTTCTCAAAAGCAGAGTGTGTTTCTTGTAAGGAGATCTAGCGTTTGTTTCCCAGTCCTAAATGGAGTTGAATCCCATGCAGTTTCTGGTCCTACGAGCAAGAGTTGTTTTCTGGTAAGAAGAGTCAATATTGCACTGCCTTTGCCATACACAGGAAAAATAGCACTGGCGTCTGTTCCCAGCAAGTACAGTGTATTGGACTGAACAGGATGTACTGTTCTTGTCAGGTTCCTAAGCAGACTTGAACTAGATATGGCCGTGTGTGTAGGAAGCACAGTTTTTTTGTTCTGAGCAAGCTCACTGCTCGGAACACATAGGAAACACAGTAGAATAGAAGAGTGCTCTTTTCTCAAAAGCAGTGTGTGTTTCTTGTAAGGTGAGCTAGCGTTTGTTTATTAGTCCTAAATGGAGTTGAATCACATGCAGTTTGTGGTCCTACGAACAAGAGTTGTTTTCTGGTAAGGAAAGTCACTATTGTGCTCCCATTGCCATACACCTGGCAAATAGCACTTGCATCTTTTCCCAGCAAGTACAGTGTATTGGACTGAACAGGAGCTACTGTTCTTGTCAGTTTCCTAAGCAGAGTTGAACTAGATATGGTCCGTGCGTGTAGGAAGCACAGTTCTTTTGTTCTGAGCAAGCTTACTGTTTGGACCCTGTAGGAAACACAGTAGAGTAGAAGAGTGCTCTTTTCTCAAAAGCAGAGTGTGTTCCTTGTAAGGCAAGCTGGCGTTTGTTTCCCAGTCCTAAATGGAGTGGAAATACATGCAGTTTCTGGTCCTATGAGCAAGAGTTGTTTTATGGTAAATATAGTCATGATTGCGCTGTCATTGCCATACACAGGACAAATAGCACTGGCGTCTGATCCCAGCAAGTACAGTGTATTGGACTGAAGAGGATCTACTGTTCTTGTCAGTTTCCTAAGCAGAATTGAACTAGATATGGCCGTGTGTGTAGGAAGCACAGTTCTTTTGTTCTGAGCAAGCTCACTTTTCGGACCCCATAGGAAACGCAGTAGAGTAGAAGAGTACTCTTTTCTCAAAAGAGAGTGTGTTTCTTGTAAGACAAGCTAGCGTTTGTTTCCAGTCCTAAATGGAGTTGAATCGCATGCAGTTTCTGGTCCTAAGAGCAAGAGTTGTTTTCTGGTAAGGAAAGTCACTATTGCGCTCCCATTGCCATACACGGTGCAAATAGCACAAGCGTCTGTTCCCAGCAAGTACAGTGTATCGGACTGAAGAGGAGCTACTGTTCTTGTCAGTTTCCTAAGCAGAGTTGAACTAGATATGGCCCGTTTGTGTAGGAAGCACAGTTTTTTTGTTCTGAGCAAGCTCACGGTTCTGGCCCTCTAGGAAACACAGTAGAGTAGAAGAGGGCTCTTTTCTCTAAAGCAAAGTGTGTTTCTTGTAAGGTGAGCTCGCGTTTGTTTCCCAGTCCTAAATGGAGTGGAGTCTCATGCAGTTTTTGGTCCTACGAGCAAGAGTTGTTTTCTGGTAAGAAGAGTCACTATTGCGCTCCAAATGCCATACACAGTGCAAATAGCACTCGCGTCTGTTCCCAGCAAGTACAGAGTATGGGACTGTATAGGAGCTACTGTTCTTGTCAGTTTCCTAAGCAGAATTGAACTAGATATGGTCCATGTGTGTAGGAAGCACAGATCTTTTGTTCTAAGCAAGCTCACTGTTTGGATCCCATAGGAAACACAGAAGAGTAGAAGAGCGCTCTTTTCTCTAAAGCAGAGTGTGTTTCTTGTAAGTCGAGCTAGCGTTTGTTTCCTTGTCCTAAATGAAGTTGTTCCCATGCAGTTTCTGGTCCTACGAACAAGAGTTGTTTTCTGGTAAGGAAAGTCACTATTGTGCTCCCATTGCCATACACAGTGCAAATAGCACTCGCGTCTGTTCCCTGCAAGTACAGTGTATTGGACTGAATAGGTGCTACTGATCTTGTCAGTTTCCTAAGCAGACTTGAACTAGATATGGCCGTGTGTGTAGGAGGCACAGTTTTTTTGTTCTGAGCAAGCTCACTGTTCGGAACACATAGGAAACACAGTAGAGTAGAAGAGTGCTCTTTTCTCAAAAGCAGAGTGTGTTTCTTGGAAGGCGAGCTAGCTTTTGTTTCCTAGTCCTAAATGGAGTAGAGTCACATGCAGTTTTTTGTCCTACAAGCAAGAGTTCTTTTCTGGTAAGACGAGTCACTATTGTGCTCCAATTGCCATACACAGTGCAAATAGCACTCGTGTCTGTTCCAGGCAAGTAGAGTGTATTGGACTGACGAGGAGCTACTGTTCTTGTCAGTTTCCTAAGCAGAGTTGAACTAGATATGGACCGTGTGTGTAGGAAGCACAGTTCTTTTGTTCTGTGCAAGCTAACTGTTCTGGCCATATAGCAAACACAGTAGAGTAGAAGAGTGCTCTTTTCTCAAAAGCAGAGTGTGTTTCTAGTAAGGCGAGCTAGTGTTTGTTTCCCAGTCCTAAATGGAGTTGAATCACATGCAGTTTCTGGTCCTACGAGCAAGACTTGTTTTCTGGTAAGGAAAGTCACTATTGCGCTCCCATTGCCATACACAGTGCAAATAGCACTCGTGTCTGTTCCCAGAAAGTACAGTATATCGGACTGAAGAGGAGCTACTGTTCTTGTCAGTTTCCTAAGCAGAGTTGAACTAGATATGGCCGTGTGTGTAGGAACCACAGTTTTTTTGTTCTGAGCAATCTCACTGTTCGGACCCCATAGGAAAAACAGTAGAGTAGAAGAGTGCTCTTTTCTCAAAAGCAGAGTGTGTTTCTTGTAAGGCGAGCTAGCGTTTGTTTCCCAGTCCTAAATGGAGTTGAATCACATGCAGTTTCTGGTCCTACGAGCAAGAGTTGTTTTCTGGTAAGGAAAGTCACTATTGCGATCCCATTGCCATACACAGTGCAAATAGCCCTCCCGTCTGTTCCCAGCAAGTACAGTGTATTGGACTGAAGAGGAGCTACTGTTCTTCTCAGTTTCTTAAGAAGAGTTGAACTAAATATGGCCGTGTGTGTAGGAAGCACAGTTCTTTTTTCTGAGCAAGCTCACTGTTCTGGCCCTATAGGAAACACAGTAGAGTAGAAGAGTGCTCTTTTCTCAAAAGCAGAGTGTGTTTCTTGTAAAGCAAGCTAGAGTTTGTTTCCCAGTCCTAAATGGAGTTGAGTCACATGCAGTTTTTTGTCCTACGAGCAAGCGTTCTTTTCTGGTAAGACGAGTCACTATTGTGCTCCAATTGCCGTACACAGTGCAAATAGCACTCGTGTATGTTCCCAGCAAGTACAGTGTATTGGACTGAAGAGGATCTACTGTTCTTGTCAGGTTCCTAAGCAGAATTGAACTAGATATGGGTGTGTGTGTAGGAAGCACAGTTCTTTTGTTCTGAGCAAGCTCACTGTTCAGGCCTTATAATAAACACAGTAGAGTAGAGGAGTGCTCTTTTCTCTAAAGCAGAGTGTGTTTCTTGTAAGGCGAGCTCGCATTTGTTTCCCAGTCCTAAATGGAGTTGAGTCACATGCAGTTTTTTGTCCTGCAAGCAAGAGTTGTTTTCTGGTAAGAAGAGTCACTATTGCACTCCAAATGCCATACACAGTGCAAATAGCATTCGCGTCTGTTCCCAGCAAGTAATGTGTATTGAACTGAATAGGTGCTACTGTTCTTGTCAGTTTCCTAAGCAGAGTTGAACTAGATATGGCCGTGTGTGTAGGAGGCACAGTTTTTTTGTTCTGAGCAAGCTCACTGTTCGGAACACATAGGAAACACAGTAGAGTAGAAGAGTGCTCTTTTCTCTAAAGCAAAGTGTGTTTCTTGTAAGGTGAGCTCGCGTTTGTTTCCCAGTCCTAAATGGAGTTGAGTCACATGCAGTTTTTTGTCCTGCAAGCAAGAGTTGTTTTCTGGTAAGACGAGTCACTATTGTGCTCCAATTGCCATACACAGTGCAAATAGCACTCATGTTTGTTCCACGCAAGTACAGTGTATTGGACTGAAGAGGAGCTACTGTTCTTGTCAGTTTCCTAAGCAGAGTTGAACTAGATATGGACAGTGTGTGTAGGAAGCACAGTTCTTTTGTTCTGTGCAAGCTCACTGTTCTGGCCATATAGGAAACACAGTAGAGTAGAAGAGTGCTCTTTTCTCAAAAGCAGAGTGTGTTTCTAGTAAGGCGAGCTAGTGTTTGTTTCCCAGTCCTAAATGGAGTTGAATCACATGCAGTTTCTGGTCCTACGAGCAAGACTTGTTTTCTGGTAAGGAAAGTCACTATTGCGCTCCCATTGCCATACACAGTGCAAATAGCACTCGCGTTTGTTCCCAGCAAGTACAGTGTATCAGACTGAAGAGGAGCTACTGTTCTTGTCAGTTTCCTAAGCAGACTTGAACTAGATATGGCCGTGTGTGTAGGAAGCACAGTTTTTTTGTTCTGAGCAATCTCACTGTTCGGACCACATAGGAAAAACAGTAGAGTAGAAGATTGCTCTTTTCTCAAAAGCAGAGTGTGTTTCTTGTAAGGCGAGCTAGCGTTTGTTTCCCAGTCCTAAATGGAGTTGAATCACATGCAGTTTCTGGTCCTACGAGCAAGAGTTGTTTTCTGGTAAGGAAAGTCACTATTGCGATCCCATTGCCATACACAGTGCAAATAGCCCTCCCGTCTGTTCCCAGCAAGTACAGTGTATTGGCCTGAAGAGGAGCTACTGTTCTTCTCAGTTTCTTAAGAAGAGTTGAACTAAATATGGCCGTGTGTGTAGGAAGCACAGTTCTTTTTTCTGAGCAAGCTCACTGTTCTGGCCCTATAGGAAACACAGTAGAGAAGAAGAGTGCTCTTTTCTCAAAAGCAGAGTGTGTTTCTTGTAAAGCAAGCTAGAGTTTGTTTCCCAGTCCTAAATGGAGTTGAGTCACATGCAGTTTTTTGTCCTACGAGCAAGCGTTCTTTTCTGGTAAGACGAGTCACTATTGTGCTCCAATTGCCGTACACAGTGCAAATAGCACTCGCGTATGTTCCCAGCAAGTACAGTGTATTGGACTGAAGAGGATCTACTGTTCTTGTCAGGATCCTAAGCAGAATTGAACTAGATATGGGTGTGTGTGTAGGAAGCACAGTTCTTTTGTTCTGAGCAAGCTCACTGTTCAGGCCTTATAATAAACACAGTAGAGTAGAAGAGTGCTCTTTTCTCTAAAGCAGAGTGTGTTTCTTGAAAGGCCAGCTAGCGTTTGTTTCCCAGTCCTAAATAGAGTTGAATCACATGCAGTTTCTGGTCCTACGAGCAAGAGTTGTTTTATGGTAAGAAGAGTCAGTATTGTGTTGCCATTGCCATACACAGGACAAATAGCACTGGCGTCTGTTCCTAGCAAGTACAGTGTATCGGACTGAAGAGGAGCTACTGTTCTTGTCAGTTTCCTAAGTAGTGTTGAACTAGATATGGCCATGTGTGTGGGAAGCACAGTTCTTTTGTTCTGAGCAAGCTCACTGTTCTGGCCCTATAGGAAACACAGTAGAGTAGAAGAGTGCTCTTTTCTCAAAAGCAGAGTGTGTTTCTTGTAAGGCCAGCTAGCGTTTGTTTCCCAGTCCTAAATAGAGTAGAATCACATGCAGTTTCTGGTAATACGAGCAAGAGTTTTTTTATGGTAAGAAGAGTCAGTATTGTGCTGCCATTGCCATACACAGTGCAAATAGCACACGCGTCTGTTCCCAGCAAGTACAGTGTATTGGACTGAAGAGGATCTACTGTTCTTGTCAGGTTCCTTAGCAGACTTGAACTAGATATGGCCATGTGTGTAGGAAGCACAGTTTTTTTGTTCTGAGCAAGCTTACTGTTCGGAACCCATAGGAAACACAGTAAAGTAGAAGAGTGCTCTTTTCTCAAAAGGGGAGTGTGTTTCTTGGAAGGCAAGCTAGCGTTTGTTTCTCAGTCCTAAATGGAGTTGAGTCATATGCAGTATTTTGTCCTACAAGCAAGAGTTGTTTTCTGGTAAGACGAGTCACTATTGTGCTCCAATTGCCATACACAGTGCAAATAGCACTCGCGTCTGTTCCCAGAAAGTACAGTGTATTGGACTGAAGAGGAGCTGCTGTTCCTGTCAGTTTCCTAAGCAGAATTGAACTAGATATGGCCCGTGTGTGTAGGAAGCACAGTTCTTTTGTTCTGAGAAAGCTCACTGTTCGGACCCCATAGGAAACACAATAGAGAAGAAGAGTGCTCTTTTCTCAAAAGCAGAATGTGTTTCATGTAAGGCGAGCTAGCATTTGTTTCCCAGTCCTAAATGGAGATGAATCACATGCAGTTTCTGGTCCTAACAGCAAGAGTTGTTTTCTGGTAAGGAAATTCACTATTGCATTCCCATTGCATTACACAGTGCAAATAGCACTCGCGTCTGTTTCCAGCAAGTACAGTGTATCGGACTGAAGAGGAGCTACTGTTCTGGTCAGTTTCCTAAGCAGAGTTGAACTAGATATGGCCCATCTGTAGGAAGCACAGTTCTTTTGTTCTGAGCAAGCTTACTGTTCTGGCCCTATAGGAAACACAGTAGAGTAGAAGAGTGCTCTTTTCTCTAAAGCAGAGTGTGTTTCTTGTAAGGCCAGCTAGTGTTTGTTTCCCAGTCCTAAATAGAGTTGAATCACATGCAGTTTCTGGTCCTACGAGCAAGAGTTGTTTTCTGGTAAGAAGAGTCACTATTGCGCTGCCATTGCCATACACAGGACAAATAGCACTGGCGTCTGTTCCCAGCAAGTTCAGTGTATTGGACTGAAGAAGAGCTACTGTTCTTGTCAGGTTCCTAAGCAGAATTGAACTAGATATGGCCGTGTTTGTAGGAAGCACAGTTCTTTTGTTCTGAGCAAGCTCACTGTTCGGACCCCATAGGAAACACAGTAGAGTAGAAGAGTGCTCTTTTCTCAAAAGCAGAGTGTGTTTCTTGTAAGGCGTGCTAGCGTTTGTTTCCCAGTCCTAAATGGAGTTGAATCACATGCAGTTTTTGGTCCTTCGAGAAAGAGTTGTTTTCTGGTAAGGAAAGTCACTACTGCACTCCTATTGCCATAAACAGTGCAAATAGCACTCGCGTCTGTTCCCAGCAAGTATAGTGTATTGGACTGAAGAGGATCTACTGTTCTTGTCAGGTTCCTAAGCAGAATTGAACTAGATATGGGTGTGTGTGTAGGAAGCACAGTTCTTTTGTTCTGAGCAAGCTCACTGTTCAGGCCTTATAATAAACACATTAGAGTAGAAGAGTGCTCTTTTCTCTAAAGCAGAGTGTGTTTCTTGTAAGGCCAGCTAGTGTTTGTTTCCTAATCCTAAATGGAGTTGAATCACATGCAGTTTCTGGTCCTACGAGCAAGAGTTGTTTTATGGTAAGAAGAGTCAGTATTGTGCTGCCATTGCCATACACAGGACAAATAGCACTGGCGTCTGTTCCCAGCAAGTACAGTGTTTCGGACTGAAGAGGAGCTACTGTTCTTGTCAGTTTCCTAAGTAGAGTTGAACTAGATATGGTCGGTGTGTGTAGGAAGCACAGTTCTTTTATTCTGAGCAAGCTCACTGTTTGGACCCCATAGGAAACACAGTAGAGTAGAAGAGTGCTCTTTTCTCAAAAGCAGTGTGTGTTTCTTGTAAGGCGAGCTAGCGTTTGTTTCCTAATCCCAAATGGAATTGAATCACATGCAGTTTGTGGTCCTACGAACAAGAGTTGTTTTCTGGTAAGGAAAGTCACTATTGTGCTCTCATTGCCATACACCTGGCAAATAGCACTCGCATCTTTTCCCAGCAAGTACAGTGTATTGGACTGAACAGGAGCTACTGTTCTTGTCAGTTTCCTAAGCAGAGTTGAACTAGATATGGTCCGTGCATGTAGGAAGCACAGTTCTTTTGTTCTGAGCAAGCTTACTGTTTGGACCCTGTAGGAAACACTGTAGAGTAGAAGAGTGCTCTTTTCTCAAAAGCAGAGTGTGTTTCTTGTAAGGCAAGCTGGGGTTTGTTTCCCAGTCCTAAATGGAGTGGAAATACATGCAGTTTCTGGTCCTATGAGCAAGAGTTGTTTTATGGTAAATATAGTCATGATTGCGCTGTCATTGCCATACACAGGACAAATAGCACTGGCGTCTGATCCCAGCAAGTACAGTGTATTGGACTGAAGAGGATCTACTGTTCTTGTCAGTTTCCTAAGCAGAATTGAACTAGATATGGCCGTGTGTGTAGGAAGCACAGTTCTTTTGTTCTGAGCAAGCTCACTTTTCGGACCCCATAGGAAACGCAGTAGAGTAGAAGAGTACTCTTTTCTCAAAAGAGAGTGTGTTTCTTGTAAGACAAGCTAGCGTTTGTTTCCAGTCCTAAATGGAGTTGAATCGCATGCAGTTTCTGGTCCTAAGAGCAAGAGTTGTTTTCTGGTAAGGAAAGTCACTATTGCGCTCCCATTGCCATACACAGTGCAAATAGCACTTGCGTCTGTTCCCAGCAAGTACAGTGTATTGGACTGAATAGGTGCTACTGTTCTTGTCAGTTTCCTAAGCAGACTTGAACTAGATATGGCCGTGTGTGTAGGAGGCACAGTTTTTTTGTTCTGAGCAAGCTCACTGTTCGGAACCCATAGGAAACACAGTAGAGTAGAAGAGTGCTCTTTTCTCAAAAGCAGAGTGTGTTTCTCTGAAGGCGAGCTAGCTTTTGTTTCCTAGTCCTAAATGGAGTTGAGTCACATGCAGTATTTTGTCCTACAAGCAAGAGTTGTTTTCTGGTAAGACAAGTCACTATTGTGCTCCAATTGCCATACACAGTGCAAATAGCACTCGTGTCTGTTCCAGGCAAGTGCAGTGTATTGGACTGACGAGGAGCTGCTGTTCCTGTCAGTTTCCTAAGCAGAATTGAACTAGATATGGCCCGTGTGTGTAGGAAGCACAGTGCTTTTGGTCTGAGAAAGCTCACTGTTCGGACCCCATAGGAAACACAGTAGAGTAGAAGAGTGCTCTTTTCTCAAAAGCAGAATGTGTTTCATGTAAGGCGAGCTAGCCTTTGTTTCCCAGTCCTAAATGGAGATGAATCACATGCAGTTTCTGGTCCTACCAGCAAGAGATGTTTTCTGGTAAGGAAATTCACTATTGCGCTCCCATTGCAATACACTGTGCAAAGAGCACTCGCGTCTGTTCCTAGCAAGTACAGTGTATCGGACTGAAGAGGAGCTACTGTTCTGGTCAGTTTCCTAAGCAGAGTTGAACTAGATATGGCCCATGTGTAGGAAGCACAGTTCTTTTGTTCTGAGCAAGCTTACTGTTCTGGCCCTATAGGAAACACAGTAGAGTAGAAGAGTGCTTTTTCTCTAAAGCAGAGTGTGTTTCTTGTAAGGCCAGCTAGCGTTTGTTTCCCAGTCCTAAATAGAGTTGAATCACATGCAGTTTCTGGTCCTACGAGCAAGAGTTGTTTTCTGGTAAGAAGCGTCACTATTGCGCTGCCATTGCCATACACAGGACAAATAGCTCTGGCGTCTGTTCCCAGCAAGTTCAGTGTATTGGACTGAAGAAGAGCTACTGTTCTTGTCAGGTTCCTAAGCAGAATTGAACTAGATATGGCCGTGTTTGTATGAAGCACAGTTCTTCTGTTCTGAGCAAGTTCACTGTTCGGACCACTTAGGAAACACAGTAGAGTAGAAAAATGATTTTTTCTCTAAATCAGAGTGTGTTTATTGTAAGGCGAGCTAGTGTTTGTTTCCCAGTCCTAAATGGAGTTGAATCACATGCAGTTTCTGGTCCTATGAGCAAGAGTTGTTTTCTGGTAAGAAGAGTCACTATTGTGCTCCCATTGTCATACAGATGGCAAATAGCACTGGCGTCTGTTCCCAGCATGTACAGTGTATTGGACTGAAGAGGATCTACTGTTCTTGTCATGTTCCTAAGCAGAGTTGAACTAGATATGGCCGTGTGTGTAGGAAGCACAGTTCTTTTGTTCTGAGCAAGCTCACTGTTCTGGCCCTATAGGAAACACAGTAGAGTAGAAGAGTGCTCTTTTCTCAAAAGCAGAGTGTGTTTCTTATAAGGCGAACTAGGGTTTGGTTCTCAGTCCTAAATGGAGTTGAGTCACATGCAGTTTTTTGTCCTGCAAGCAAGAGTTGTTTTCTGGTAAGAAGAGTCACTATTGCACTCCATATGCCATACACAGTGCAAATAGCATTCGCGTCTGTTCCCAGCAAGTAATGTGTATTGAACTGAATAGGTGCTACTGTTCTTGTCAGTTTCCTAAGCAGAGTTGAACTAGATATGGCCGTGTGTGTAGGAGGCACAGTTTTTTTGTTCTGAGCAAGCTCACTGTTCGGAACACATAGGAAACACAGTAGAGTAGAAGAGTGCTCTTTTCTCTAAAGCAAAGTGTGTTTCTTGTAAGGTGAGCTCGCGTTTGTTTCCCAGTCCTAAATGGAGTTGAGTCACATGCAGTTTTTTGTCCTGCAAGCAAGAGTTGTTTTCTGGTAAGACGAGTCACTATTGTGCTCCAATTGCCATACACAGTGCAAATAGCACTCATGTCTGTTCCACGCAAGTACAGTGTATTGGACTGAAGAGGAGCTACTGTTCTTGTCAGTTTCCTAAGCAGAGTTGAAGTAGATATGGACCGTGTGTGTAGGAAGCACAGTTCTTTTGTTCTGTGCAAGCTCACTGTTCTGGCCATATAGGAAACACAGTAGAGTAGAAGAGTGCTCTTTTCTCAAAAGCAGAGTGTGTTTCTAGTAAGGCGAGCTAGTGTTTGTTTCCCAGTCCTAAATGGAGTTGAATCACATGCAGTTTCTGGTCCTACGAGCATGACTTGTTTTCTGGTAAGGAAAGTCACTATTGCGCTCCCATTGCCATACACAGTGCAAATAGCACTCGCGTTTATTCCCAGCAAGTACAGTGTATCGGACTGAAGAGGAGCTACTGTTCTTGTCAGTTTCCTAAGCAGACTTGAACTAGATATGGCCGTGTGTGTAGGAACCACAGTATTTTGTTCTGAGCAATCTCACTGTTCGGACCCCATAGGAAAAACAGTAGAGTAGAAGAGTGCTCTTTTCTCAAAAGCAGAGTGTGTTTCTTGTAAGGCGAGCTAGCGTTTGTTTCCCAGTCCTAAATGGAGTTGAATCACATGCAGTTTCTGGTCCTACGAGCAAGAGTTGTTTTCTGGTAAGGAAAGTCACTATTGCGTTCCCATTGCCATACACAGTGCAAATAGCCCTACCGTCTGTTCCGAGCAAGTACAGTGTATTGGACTGAAGAGGAGCTACTCTTCTTCTCAGTTTCTTAAGAAGAGTTGAACTAGATATGGCCCGTGTGTGTAGGAAGCACAGTTCTTTTTTCTGAGCAATCTCACTGTTCTGGCCCTATAGGAAACACAGTAGAGTAGAAGAGTGCTCTTTTCTCAAAAGCAGAGTGTGTTTTTTGTAAAGCGAGCTAGAGTTAGTTTCCCAGTCCTAAATGGAGTTGAGTCACATGCAGTTTTTTGTCCTACGAGCAAGCGTTCTTTTCTGGTAAGAGGAGTCACTATTGTGCTCCAATTGCCATACACAGTGCAAATAGCACTCGCGTATGTTCCCAGAAAGTACAGTGTATTGGACTGAAGAGGATCTACTTTTCTTGTCAGGTTCCTAAGCAGAATTGAACTAGATATGGTTGTGTGTGTAGGAAGCACAGTTCTTTTGTTCTGAGCAAGCTCACTGTTCAGGCCTTATAATAAACACAGTAGAGTAGAAGAGTGCTCTTTTCTCTAAAGCAGAGTGTGTTTCTTGTAAGGCCATCTAGCGTTTGTTTCCCAGTTCTAAATAGAGTTGAATCACATGCAGTTTCTGGTCCTACGAGCAAGAGTTGTTTTATGGTAAGAAGAGTCAGTATTGTGCTGCCATTGCCATACACAGGACAAATAGCACTCGCTTCTGTTCCCAGCAAGTACAGTGTATCGGACTGAAGAGGAGCTAATGTTCTTGTCAGGTTCCTAATCACACTTGAACTAGATATGGCCATGTGTGTAGGAAGCACAGTTCTTTTGTTCTGAGCAAGCTCACTGTTCTGGCCCTATAGGAAACACAGTAGAGTAGAAGAGTGCCCTTTTCTCTAAAGCAGAGTGTGTTTCTTGTAAGGCGAGCTAGCGTTTGTTTCCCAGTCCTATATGGAGTTGAATCACATGCAGTTTCTGGACCTACGAGCAAGAATTGTTTTCTGATAAGGAAAGTCACTATTGCGCTCGCATTGTCATACACAGTGCAAATAGCACACGCGTCTGTTCCCAGCAAGTACAGTGTATTGGACTGAAGAGGATCTACTGTTCTTGTCAGGTTTATAAGCAGAATTGAACTAGATATGGCCGTGTGTGTAGGAAGCACAGTTTTTTTGTTCTGAGCAAGCTCACTGTTCGGACCCCATAGGAAAAACAGTAGAGTAGAAGAGTGCTCTTTTCTCAAAAGCAGAGTGTGTTTCTTGTAAGGCGAGCTAGCATTTGTTTTCCAGTCCTAAATGGAGTTGAATCACATGCAGTTTCTGATCCTATGAGCAAAAGTTGTTTTCGGGTTCGGAAAGTCACTATTGCACTCCCATTGCCATACACAGTGCAAATAGCACTCCCAGCAAGTATAGTGTATTGAACTGAAGAGGATCTACTGATCTTGTCAGTTTCCTAAGCAGAGTTGAACTAGATATGGTCGGTGTGTGTGGGAAGCACAGTTCTTTTATTCTGAGCAAGATCACTGTTTGGACCCCATAGGAAACACAGTAGAGTAGAAGGGTGCTCTTTTCTCAAAAGCAGAGTGTGTTTCTTGTAAGGAGATCTAGCGTTTGTTTCCCAGTCCTAAATGGAGTTGAATCCCATGCAGTTTCTGGTCCTACGAGCAAGAGTTGTTTTCTGGTAAGAAGAGTCAATATTGCACTGCCTTTGCCATACACAGGAAAAATAGCACTGGCGTCTGTTCCCAGCAAGTACAGTGTATTGGACTGAAGAGGATCTACTGTTCTTGTCAGGTTCCTAAGCAGACTTGAACTAGATATGGCCGTGTGTGTAGGAAGCACAGTTTTTTTGTTCTGAGCAAGCTCACTGCTCGGAACACATAGGAAACACAGAAGAATAGAAGAGTGCTCTTTTCTCAAAAGCAGTGTGTGTTTCTTGTAAGGTGATCTAGCGTTTGTTTATTAGTCCTAAATGGAATTGAATCACATGCAGTTTGTGGTCCTACGAACAAGAGTTGTTTTCTGGTAAGGAAAGTCACTATTGTGCTCCCATTGCCATACACCTGGCAAATAGCACTTGCATCTTTTCCCAGCAAGTACAGTGTATTGGACTGAACAGGAGCTACTGTTCTTGTCAGTTTCCTAAGCAGAGTTGAACTAGATATGGTCCGTGCGTGTAGGAAGCACAGTTCTTTTGTTCTGAGCAAGCTTACTGTTTGGACCCTGTAAGAAACACAGTAGAGTAGAAGAGTGCTCTTTTCTCAAAAGCAGAGTGTGTTCCTTGTAAGGCAAGCTGGCGTTTGTTTCCCAGTCCTAAATGGAGTGGAAATACATGCAGTTTCTGGTCCTATGAGCAAGAATTGTTTTATGGTAAATATAGTCATGATTGCGCTGTCATTGCCATACACAGGACAAATAGCACTGGCGTCTGATCCCAGCAAGTACAGTGTATTGGACTGAAGAGGATCTACTGTTCTTGTCAGTTTCCTAAGCAGAATTGAACTAGATATGGCCGTGTGTGTAGGAAGCACAGTTCTTTTGTTCTGAGCAAGCTCACTTTTCGGACCCCATAGGAAACGCAGTAGAGTAGAAGATTACTCTTTTCTCAAAAGAGAGTGTGTTTCTGGTAAGACAAGCTAGCGTTTGTTTCCAGTCCTAAATGGAGTTGAATCGCATGCAGTTTCTGGTCCTAAGAGCAAGAGTTGTTTTCTGGTAAGGAAAGTCACTATTGCGCTCCCATTGCCATACACGGTGCAAATAGCACAAGCGTCTGTTCCCAGGAAGTACAGTGTATCGGACTGAAGAGGAGCTACTGTTCTTGTCAGTTTCATAAGCAGAGTTGAACTAGATATGGCCCGTTTGTGTAGGAAGCACAGTTTTTTTGTTCTGAGCAAGCTCACGGTTCTGGCCCTCTAGGAAACACAGTAGAGTAGAAGAGTGCTCTTTTCTCTAAAGCAAAGTGTGTTTCTTGTAAGGTGAGCTCGCGTTTGTTTCCCAGTCCTAAATGGAGTGGAGTCTCATGCAGTTTTTGGTCCTACGAGCAAGAGTTGTTTTCTGGTAAGAAGAGTCACTATTGCGCTCCAAATGCCATACACAGTGCAAATAGCACTCGCGTCTGTTCCCAGCAAGTACAGAGTATGGGACTGTATAGGAGCTACTGTTCTTGTCAGTTTCCTAAGCAGACTTGAACTAGATATGGCCGTGTGTGTAGGAGGCACAGTTTTTTTGTTCTGAGCAAGCTTACTGTTCGGAACACATAGGAAACACAGTAGAGTAGAAGAGTGCTCTTTTCTCAAAAGCAGAGTGTGTTTCTTGGAAGGCGAGCTAGCTTTTGTTTCCTAGTCCTAAATGGAGTTGAGTCATATGCAGTTTTTTGTTCTACAAGCAAGAGTTCTTTTCTGGTAAGACGAGTCACTATTGTGCTCCAATTGCCATACACAGTGCAAATAGCACTCGTGTCTGTTCCAGGCAAGTACAGTGTATTGGACTGACGAGGAGCTACTGTTCTTGTCAGTTTCCTAAGCAGAGTTGAACTAGATATGGACCGTGTGTGTAGAAAGCACAGTTCTTTTGTTCTGTGCAAGCTAACTGTTCTGGCCATATAGCAAACACAGTAGAGAAGAAGAGTGCTCTTTTCTCAAAAGCAGAGTGTGTTTCTAGTAAGGCGAGCTAGTGTTTGTTTCCCAGTCCTAAATGGAGTTGAATCACATGCAGTTTCTGGTCCTACGAGCAAGACTTGTTTTCTGGTAAGGAAAGTCACTATTGCGCTCCCATTGCCATACACAGTGCAAATAGCACTCGTGTCTGTTCCCAGAAAGTACAGTATATCGGACTGAAGAGGAGCTACTGTTCTTGTCAGTTTCCTAAGCAGACTTGAACTAGATATGGCCGTGTGTGTAGGAACCACAGTTTTTTTGTTCTGAGCAATCTCACTGTTCGGACCCCATAGGAAAAACAGTAGAGTAGAAGAGTGCTCTTTTCTCAAAAGCAGAGTGTGTTTCTTGTAAGGCGAGCTAGCGTTTGTTTCCCAGTCCTAAATGGAGTTGAATCACATGCAGTTTCTGGTCCTATGAGCAAGAGTTGTTTTCTGGTAAGGAAAGTCACTATTGCGATCCCATTGCCATACACAGTGCAAATAGCCCTCCCGTCTGTTCCCAGCAAGTACAGTGTATTGGACTGAAGAGGAGCTACTGTTCTTCTCAGTTTCTTAAGAAGAGTTGAACTAAATATGGCCGTGTGTGTAGGAAGCACAGTTCTTTTTTCTGAGCAAGCTCACTGTTCTGGCACTATAGGAAACACAGTAGAGTAGAAGAGAGCTCTTTTCTCAAAAGCAGAGTGTGTTTCTTGTAAAGCAAGCTAGAGTTTGTTTCCCAGGCCTAAATGGAGTTGAGTCACATGCAGTTTTTTGTCCTACGAGCAAGCGTTCTTTTCTGGTAAGACGAGTCACTATTGTGCTCCAATTGCCGTACACAGTGCAAATAGCACTCGCGTATGTTCCCAGCAAGTACAGTGTATTGGACTGAAGAGGATCTACTGTTCTTGTCAGGTTCCTAAGCAGAATTGAACTAGATATGGGTGTGTGTGTAGGAAGCACAGTTCTTTTGTTCTGAGCAAGCTCACTGTTCAGGCCTTATAATAAACACAGTAGAGTAGAAGAGTGCTCTTTTCTCTAAAGCAGAGTGTGTTTCTTGTAAGGCCAGCTAGCGTTTGTTTCCCAGTCCTAAATAGAGTTGAATCACATGCAGTTTCTGGTCCTACGAGCAAGAGTTGTTTTATGGTAAGAAGAGTCAGTATTGTGTTGCCATTGCCATACACAGGACAAATAGCACTGGCGTCTGTTCCCAGCAAGTACAGTGTATCGGACTGAAGAGGAGCTACTGTTCTTGTCAGTTTCCTAAGTAGTGTTGAACTAGATATGGCCGTGTGTGTGGGAAGCACAGTTCTTTTGTTCTGAGCAAGCTCACTGTTCTGGCCCTATAGGAAACACAGTAGAGTAGAAGAGTGCTCTTTTCTCAAAAGCAGAGTGTGTTTCTTGGAAGGCGAGCTAGCGTTTGTTTCTCAGTCCTAAATGGAGTTGAGTCACATGCAGTATTTTGTCCTACAAGCAAGAGTTGTTTTCTGGTAAGACGAGTCACTATTGTGCTCCAATTGCCATACACAGTGCAAATAGCACTCGCGTCTGTTCCCAGAAAGTACAGTGTATTGGACTGAAGAGGAGCTGCTGTTCCTGTCAGTTTCCTAAGCAGAATTGAACTAGATATGGCCCGTGTGTGTAGGAAGCACAGTTCTTTTGTTCTGAGAAAGCTCACTGTTCGGACCCCATAGGAAACACAGTAGAGTAGAAGAGTGCTCTTTTCTCAAAAGCAGAATGTGTTTCATGTAAGGCAAGCTAGCATTTGTTTCCCAGTCCTAAATGGAGATGAATCACATGCCGTTTCTGGTCCTAACTGCAAGAGTTGTTTTCTGGTAAGGAAATTCACTATTGCGCTCCCATTGCATTACACAGTGCAAATAGCACTCGCGTCTGTTTCCAGCAAGTACAGTGTATCGGACTGAAGAGGAGCTACTGTTCTGGTCAGTTTCCTAAGCAGAGTTGAACTAGATATGGCCCATGTGTAGGAAGCACAGTTCTTTTGTTCTGAGCAAGCTTACTGTTCTGGCCCTATAGGAAACACAGTAGAATAGAAGAGTGCTCTTTTCTCTAAAGCAGAGTGTGTTTCTTGTAAGGCCAGCTAGCGTTTGTTTCCCAGTCCTAAATGGAGTTGAATCATATGCAGTTTTTGGTCCTACGAGAAAGAGTTTTTTTCTGGTAAGGAAAGTCACTACTGCACTCCTATTGCCATACACAGTGCAAATAGCACTCGCGTCTGTTCCCAGCAAGTATAGTGTATTGGACTGAAGAGTATCTACTGTTCTTGTCAGGTTCCTAAGCAGAATTGAACTAGATATGGGTGTGTGTGTAGGAAGCACAGTTCTTTTGTTCTGAGCAAGCTCACTGTTCAGGCCTTATAATAAACACAATAGAGTAGAAGAGTGCTCTTTTCTCTAAAGCAGAGTGTGTTTCTTGTAAGGCCAGCTAGCGTTTGTTTCCTAATCCTAAATGGAGTTGAATCACATGCAGTTTCTGGTCCTATGAGCAAGAGTTGTTTTATGGTAAGAAGAGTTACTATTGTGCTGCCATTGCCATACACAGGACAAATAGCACTGGCGTCTGTTCCCAGCAAGTACAGTGTTTCGGACTGAAGAGGAGCTACTGTTCTTGTCAGTTTCCTAAGTAGAGTTGAACTAGATATGGTCGGTGTGTGTAGGAAGCACAGTTCTTTTATTCTGAGCAAGCTCACTGTTTGGACCCCATAGAAAACACAGTAGAGTAGAAGAGTGCTCTTTTCTCAAAAGCAGAGTGTGTTTCTTGTAAGGAGAGCTAGCGTTTGTTTCCCAGTCCTAAATGGAGTTGAATCCCATGCAGTATCTGGTCCTACGAGCAAGAGTTGTTTTCTGGTAAGAAGAGTCAATATTGCACTGCCATTGCCATACACAGGACAAATAGCACTGGCGTCTGTTCCCAGCAAGTACAGTGTATTGGACTGAAGAGGATCTACTGTTCTTGTCAGGTTCCTAAGCAGACTTGAACTAGATATGGCCGTGTGTGTAGGAAGCACAGTTTTTTTGTTCTGAGCAAGCTCACTGCTCGGAACACATAGGAAACACAGTAGAATAGAAGAGTGCTCTTTTCTCAAAAGCAGTGTGTGTTTCTTGTAAGGCGAGCTAGCGTTTGTTTCCTAATCCTAAATGGAATTGAATCACGTGCAGTTTGTGGTCCTACGAACAAGAGTTGTTTTCTGGTAAGGAAAATCACTATTGCGCTCCCATTGTCATACACCTGGCAAATAGCACTCGCATCTTTTCCCAGCAAGTACAGTGTACTGGACTGAACAGGAGCTACTGTTCTTGTCAGTTTCCTAAGCAGAGTTGAACTAGATATGGTCCGTGCGTGTAGGAAGCACTGTTCTTTTGTTCTGAGCAAGCTTACTGTTTGGAACCCATAAGAAACACAGTAGAGTAGAAGAGTGCTCTTTTCTCAAAAGCAGAGTGTGTTTCTTGTAAGGCAAGCTATCGTTTGTTTCCCAGTCCTAAATGGAGTGGAATCACATGAAGTTTCTGGTCCTATGAGCAAGAGTTGTTTTATGGTAAGAATAGTCACTATTGCGCTGTCATTGCCATACACAGGACAAATAGCATTGGCGTCTGATCCCAGCAAGTACAGTGTATCGGACTGAAGAGGAGCTACTGTTCTTGTCAGTTTCCTAAGCAGAGTTGAACTAGATATGGCCCATTTGTGTAGGAAGCACAGTTTTTTTGTTCTGAGCAAGCTCACTGTTCTGGCCCTATAGGAAACACAGTAGAGTAGAAGAGTGCTCTTTTCTCTAAAGCAAAGTGTGTTTCTTGTAAGGTGAGCTCGCGTTTGTTTCCCAGTCCTAAATGGAGTTGAGTCACATGCAGTTTTTTGTCCTGCAAGCAAGAGTTGTTTTCTGGTAAGAAGAGTCACTATTGCACTCCAAATGCCATACACAGTGCAAATAGCATTCGCGTCTGTTCCCAGCAAGTAATGTGTATTGAACTGAATAGGTGCTACTGTTCTTGTCAGTTTCCTAAGCAGAGTTGAACTAGATATGGCCGTGTGTGTAGGAGGCACAGTTTTTTTGTTCTGAGCAAGCTCACTGTTCGGAACACATAGGAAACACAGTAGAGTAGAAGAGTGCTCTTTTCTCTAAAGCAAAGTGTGTTTCTTGTAAGGTGAGCTCGCGTTTGTTTCCCAGTCCTAAATGGAGTTGAGTCACATGCAGTTTTTTGTCCTGCAAGCAAGAGTTGTTTTCTGGTAAGACGAGTCACTATTGTGCTCCAATTGCCATACACAGTGCAAATAGCACTCATGTCTGTTCCACGCAAGTACAGTGTATTGGACTGAAGAGGAGCTACTGTTCTTGTCAGTTTCCTAAGCAGAGTTGAACTAGATATGGACCGTGTGTGTAGGAAGCACAGTTCTTTTGTTCTGTGCAAGCTCACTGTTCTGGCCATATAGGAAACACAGTAGAGTAGAAGAGTGCTCTTTTCTCAAAAGCAGAGTGTGTTTCTAGTAAGGCGAGCTAGTGTTTGTTTCCCAGTCCTAAATGGAGTTGAATCACATGCAGTTCCTGGTCCTACGAGCAAGACTTGTTTTCTGGTAAGGAAAGTCACTATGGCGCTCCCATTGCCATACACAGTGCAAATAGCACTCGCGTTTGTTCCCAGCAAGTACAGTGTATCAGACTGAAGAGGAGCTACTGTTCTTGTCAGTTTCCTAAGCAGACTTGAACTAGATATGGCCGTGTGTGTAGGAAGCACAGTTTTTTTGTTCTGAGCAATCTCACTGTTCGGACCCCATAGGAAAAACAGTAGAGTAGAAGATTGCTCTTTTCTCAAAAGCAGAGTGTGTTTCTTGTAAGGCGAGCTAGCGTTTGTTTCCCAGTCCTAAATGGAGTTGAATCACATGCAGTTTCTGGTCCTACGAGCAAGAGTTGTTTTCTGGTAAGGAAAGTCACTATTGCGATCCCATTGCCATACACAGTGCAAATAGCCCTCCCGTCTGTTCCCAGCAAGTACAGTGTATTGGACTGAAGAGGAGCTACTGTTCTTCTCAGTTTCTTAAGAAGAGTTGAACTAAATATGGCCGTGTGTGTAGGAAGCACAGTTCTTTTTTCTGAGCAAGCTCACTGTTCTGGCCCTATAGGCAACACAGTAGAGTAGAAGAGTGCTCTTTTCTCAAAAGCAGAGTGTGTTTCTTGTAAAGCGAGCTAGAGTTTGTTTCCCAGTCCTAAATGGAGTTGAGTCACATGCAGTTTTTTGTCCTACGAGCAAGCGTTCTTTTCTGGTAAGACGAGTCACTATTGTGCTCCAATTGCCGTACACAGTGCAAATAGCACTCGCATATGTTCCCAGCAGGTACAGTGTATTGGACTGAAGAGGCTCTACTGTTCTTGTCAGGTTCCTAAGCAGAATTGAACTAGATATGGGTGTGTGTGTAGGAAGCACAGTTCTTTTGTTCTGAGCAAGCTCACTGTTCAGGCCTTATAATAAACACAGTAGAGTAGAAGAGTGCTCTTTTCTCTAAAGCAGAGTGTGTTTCTTGTGAGGCCAGCTAGCGTTTGTTTCCCAGTCCTAAATAGAGTTGAATCGCATGCAGTTTCTGGTCCTACGAGCAAGAGTTGTTTTATGGTAAGAAGAGTCAGTATTGTGTTGCCATTTCCATACCCAGGACAAATAGCACTGGCGTCTGTTCCCAGCAAGTACAGTGTATCGGACTGAAGAGGAGCTACTGTTCTTGTCAGTTTCCTAAGTAGTATTGAACTAGATATGGCCGTGTGTGTGGGAAGCACAGTTCTTTTGTTCTGAGCAAGCTCACTGTTCTGGCCCTATAGGAAACACAGTAGAGTAGAAGAGTGCTCTTTTCTCAAAAGCAGAGTGTGTTTCTTGTAAGGCCAGCTAGCGTTTGTTTCCCAGTCCTAAATAGAGTTGAATCACATGCAGTTTCTGGTCCTACGAGCAAGAGTTTTTTTATGGTAAGAAAAGTCAGTATTGTGCTGCCATTGCCATATACAGTGCAAATAGCACACGCGTCTGTTCCCAGCAAGTACAGTGTATTGGACTGAAGAGGATCTACTGTTCTTGTCAGGTTCCTAAGCAGACTTGAACTAGATATGGCCGTGTGTGTAGGAAGCACAGTTTTTTTTGTTCTGAGCAAGCTTACTGTTCGGAACCCATAGGAAACACAGTAGAGTAGAAGAGTGCTCTTTTCTCAAAAGGGGAGTGTGTTTCTTGGAAGGCGAGCTAGCGTTTGTTTCTCAGTCCTAAATGGAGTTGAGTCACATGCAGTATTTTGTCCTACAAGCAAGAGTTGTTTTCTGGTAACACGAGTCACTATTGTGCTCCAATTGCCATACACAGTGCAAATAGCACTCGCGTCTGTTCCCAGAAAGTACAGTGTATTGGACTGAAGAGGAGCTGCTGTTCCTGTCAGTTTCCTAAGCAGAATTGAACTAGATATGGCCCGTGTGTGTAGGAAGCACAGTTCTTTTGTTCTGAGAAAGCTCACTGTTCGGACCCCATAGGAAACACAGTAGAGTAGAAGAGTGCTCTTTTCTCAAAAGCAGAATGTGTTTCATGTAAGGCGAGCTAGCATTTGTTTCCCAGTCCTAAATGGAGATGAATCACATGCAGTTTCTGGTCCTAACAGCAAGAGTAGTTTTCTGGTAAGGAAATTCACTATTGCGTTCCCATTGCATTACACAGTGCAAATAGCACTCGCGTCTGTTTCCAGCAAGTACAGTGTATCGGACTGAAGAGGAGCTACTGTTCTGGTCAGTTTCCTAAGCAGAGTTGAACTAGATATGGCCCATGTGTAGGAAGCACAGTTCTTTTGTTCTGAGCAAGCTTACTGTTCTGGCCCTATAGGAAACACAGTAGAGTAGAAGAGTGCTCTTTTCTCTAAAGCAGAGTGTGTTTCTTGTAAGGCCAGCTAGTGTTTGTTTCCCAGTCCTAAATAGAGTTGAATCACATGCAGTTTCTGGTCCTACGAGCAAGAGTTGTTTTCTGGTAAGAAGAGTCACTATTGCGCTGCCATTGCCATACACAGGACAAATAGCACTGGCGTCTGTTCCCAGCAAGTTCAGTGTATTGGACTGAAGAAGAGCTACTGTTCTTGTCAGGTCCCTAAGCAGAATTGAACTAGATATGGCCGTGTTAGTAGGAAGCACAGTTCTTTTGTTCTGAGCAAGCTCACTGTTCGGACCCCATAGGAAACACAGTAGAGTAGAAGAGTGCTCTTTTCTCAAAAGCAGAGTGTGTTTCTTATAAGGCGTGCTAGCGTTTGTTTCCCAGTCCTAAATGGAGTTGAATCACATGCAGTTTTTGGTCCTACGAGAAAGAGTTGTTTTCTGGTAAGGAAAGTCACTACTGCACTCCTATTGCCATACACAGTGCAAATAGCACTCGCGTCTGTTCCCAGCAAGTATAGTGTATTGGACTGAAGAGGATCTACTGTTCTTCTCAGGTTCCTAAGCAGAATTGAACTAGATATGGGTGTGTGTGTAGGAAGCACAGTTCTTTTGTTCTGAGCAAGCTCACTGTTCAGGCCTTATAATAAACACATTAGAGTAGAAGAGTGCTCTTTTCTCTAAAGCAGAGTGTGTTTCTTGTAAGGCCAGCTAGTGTTTGTTTCCTAATACTAAATGGAGTTGAATCACATGCAGTTTCTGGTCCTATGAGCAAGAGTTGTTTTATGGTAAGAAGAGTCAGTATTGTGCTGCCATTGCCATACACAGGACAAATAGCACTGGCGTCTGTTCCCAGCAAGTACAGTGTTTCGGACTGAAGAGGAGCTACTGTTCTTGTCAGTTTCCTAAGTAGAGTTGAACTAGATATGGTCGGTGTGTGTAGGAAGCACAGTTCTTTTATTCTGAGCAAGCTCACTGTTTGGACCCCATAGGAAACACAGTAGAGTAGAAGAGTGCTCTTTTCTCAAAAGCAGAGTGTGTTTCTTGTAAGGAGAGCTAGCATTTGTTTCCCAGTCCTAAATGGAGTTGAATCCCATGCAGTATCTAGTCCTACGAGCAAGAGGTGTTTTCTGGTAAGAAGAGTCAATATTGCACTGCCATTGCCATACACAGGACAAATAGCACTGGTGTCTGTTCCCAGCAAGTACAGTGTATTGGACTGAACAGGATCTACTGTTCTTGTGATGTTTATAAGCAGAATTGAACTAGATATGGCCGTGTGTGTAGGAAGCACAGTTTTTTTGTTCTGAGCAAGCTCACTGTTCGGACCCCATAGGAAACACAGTAGAGTAGAAGAGTGCTCTTTTCTCAAAAGCAGAGTGTGTTTCTTGTAAGGCGAGCTAGCATTTGTTTCCCAGTCCTAAATGGAGTTGAATCACATGCAGTTTCTGATCCTACGAGCAAAAGTTGTTTTCGGGTTCGGAAAGTCACTATTGCACTCCCATTGCCATACACAGTGCAAATAGCACTCCCAGCAATTATAGTGTATTGGACTGAAGAGGAGCTACTGATCTTGTCAGTTTCCTAAGCAGAGTTGAACTAGATATGGTCGGTGTGTGTAGGAAGCTCAGTTCTTTTATTCTGAGCAAGATCACTGTTTGGACCCCATAGGAAACACAGTAGAGTAGAAGGGTGCTCTTTTCTCAAAAGCAGAGTGTGTTTCTTGTAAGGAGAGCTAGCGTTTGTTTCCCAGTCCTAAATGGAGTTGAATCCCATGCAGTTTCTGGTCCTACGAGCAAGAGTTGTTTTCTGGTAAGAAGAGTCAATATTGCACTGCCTTTGCCATACACAGGAAAAATAGCACTGGCGTCTGTTCCCAGCAAGTACAGTGTATTGGACTGAACAGGATCTACTGTTCTTGTCAGGTTCCTAAGCAGACTTGAACTAGATATGGCCGTGTGTGTAGGAAGCACAGTTTTTTTGTTCTGAGCAAGCTCACTGCTCGGAACACTTAGGAAACACAGTAGAATAGAAGAGTGCTCTTTTCTCAAAAGCAGTGTGTGTTTCTTGTAAAGCTAGCTAGCGTTCGTTTATTAGTCCTAAATGGAGTTGAATCCCATGCAGTTTCTGGTCCTATGAGCAAGAGTTGTTTTATGGTAAATATAGTCATGATTGCGCTGTCATTGCCATACACAGGACAAATAGCACTGGCGTCTGATCCCAGCAAGTACAGTGTATTGGACTGAAGAGGATCTACTGTTCTTGTCAGTTTCCTAAGCAGAGTTGAACTAGATATGGCCGTGTGTGTAGGAAGCACAGTTCTTTTGTTCTGAGCAAGCTCACTTTTCGGACCCCATAGGAAACGCAGTAGAGTAGAAGAGTACTCTTTTCTCAAAAGAGAGTGTGTTTCTTGTAAGACAAGCTAGCGTTTGTTTCCAGTCCTAAATGGAGTTGAATCGCATGCAGTTTCTGGTCCTAAGAGCCAGAGTTGTTTTCTGGTAAGGAAAGTCACTATTGCGCTCCCATTGCCATACACAGTGCAAATAGCACTAGCGTCTGTTCCCAGCAAGTACAGTGTATTGGACTGAATAGGTGCTACTGTTCTTGTCAGTTTCCTAAGCAGACTTGAACTAGATATGGCCGTGTGTGTAGGAGGCACAGTTTTTTTGTTCTGAGCAAGCTCACTGTTCGGAACACATAGGAAACACAGTAGAGTAGAAGAGTGCTCTTTTCTCAAAAGCAGAGTGTGTTTCTTGGAAGGCGAGCTAGCTTTTGTTTCCTAGTCCTAAATGGAGTTGAGTCACATGCAGTATTTTGTCCTACAAGCAAGAGTTGTTTTCTGGTAAGACAAGTCACTATTGTGCTCCAATTGCCATACACAGTGCAAATAGCACTCGTGTCTGTTCCAGGCAAGTGCAGTGTATTGGACTGACGAGGAGCTGCTGTTCCTGTCAGTTTCCTAAGCAGTATTGAACTAGATATGGCCCGTGTGTGTAGGAAGCACAGTGCTTTTGTTCTGAGAAAGCTCACTGTTCGGACCCCATAGGAAACACAGTAGAGTAGAAGAGTGCTCTTTTCTCAAAAGCAGAATGTGTTTCATGTAAGGCGAGCTAGCATTTGTTTCCCAGTCCTAAATGGAGATGAATCACATGCAGTTTCTGGTCCTAACAGCAAGAGTTGTTTTCTGGTAAGGAAATTCACTATTGCGCTCCCATTGCAATACACAGTGCAAATAGCACTCGTGTCTGTTTGCAGCAAGTACAGTGTATCGGACTGAAGAGGAGCTACTGTTCTGGTCAGTATCCTAAGCAGAGTTGAACTAGATATGGCCCATGTGTAGGAAGCACAGTTCTTTTGTTCTGAGCAAGCTTACTGTTCTGGCCCTATAAGAAACACAGTAGAGTAGAAGAGTGCTCTTTTCTCTAAAGCAGAGTGTGTTTCTTGTAAGGCCAGCTAGCGTTTGTTTCCCAGTCATAAATAGAGTTGAATCACATGCAGTTTCTGGTCCTACGAGCAAGAGTTGTTTTCTGGTAAGAAGAGTCACTATTGCGCTGCCATTGCCATACACAGGACAAATAGCACTGGCGTCTGTTCCCAGCAAGTACAGTGTATTGGACTGAAGAGGATCTACTGTTCTTGTCAGGTTTATAAGCAGAATTGAACTAGATATGGCTGTGTGTGTAGGAAGCACAGTTTTTTTGTTCTGAGCAAGCTCACTGTTCGGACCCCATAGGAAACACAGTAGAGTAGAAGAGTGTTCTTTTCTCAAAAGCAGAGTGTGTTTCTTGTAAGGCGAGCTAGCATTTGTTTCCCAGTCCTAAATGGATTTGAATCACATGCAGTTTCTGATCCTACGAGCAAAAGTTGTTTTCGGGTTCGGAAAGTCACTATTGCACTCCCATTGCCATACACAGTGCAAATAGCACTCCCAGCAAGTATAGTGTATTGGACTGAAGAGGAGCTACTGATCTTGTCAGTTTCCTAAGCAGAGTTGAACTAGATATGGTCGGTGTGTGTAGGAAGCACAGTTCTTTTATTCTGAGCAAGATCACTGTTTGGACCCCATAGGAAACACAGTAGAGAAGAAGGGTGCTCTTTTCTCAAAAGCAGAGTGTGTTTCTTGTAAGGAGAGCTAGCGTTTGTTTCCCAGTCCTAAATGGAGTTGAATCCCATGCAGTTTCTTGTCCTACGAGCAAGAGTTGTTTTCTGGTAAGAGGAGTCACTATTGTGCTGCCATTGCCATACACAGGACAAATAGCACTGGCGTCTGTTCCCAGCAAGTACAGTGTATTGGACTGAAGAGGATCTACTGTTCTTGTCAGGTTCCTAAGCAGAATTGAACTAGATATGTGTGTGTGTGTAGGAAGCACAGTTCTTTTGTTCTGAGCAAGCTCACTGTTCAGGCCTTATAATAAACACATTAGAGTAGAAGAGTGCTCTTTTCTCTAAAGCAGAGTGTGTTTCTTGTAAGGCCAGCTAGTGTTTGTTTCCTAATCCTAAATGGAGTTGAATCACATGCAGTTTCTGGTCCTACGAGCAAGAGTTCTTTTATGGTAAGAAGAGTCAGTATTGTGCTGCCATTGCCATACACAGGACAAATAGCACTGGCGTCTGTTCCCAGCAAGTACAGTGTTTCGGACTGAAGAGGAGCTACTGTTCTTGTCAGTTTCCTAAGTAGAGTTGAACTAGATATGGTCGGTGTGTGTAGGAAGCACAGTTCTCTTATTCTGAGCAAGCTCACTGTTTGGACCCCATAGGAAACACAGTAGAGTAGACGAGTGCTCTTTTCTCAAAAGCAGAGTGTGTTTCTTGTAAGGAGAGCTAGCGTTTGTTTCCCAGTCCTAAATGGAGTTGAATCCCATGCAGTTTCTGGTCCTACGAGCAAGAGTTGTTTTCTGGTAAGAAGAGTCAATATTGCGCTGCCATTGCCATACACAAGATAAATAGCACTGGCGTCTGTTCCCAGCAAATACAGTGTATTGGACTGAAGAGGATCTACGGTTCTTGTCAGGTTCGTAAGCAGAATTGAACTAGATATGGCCGTGTGTGTAGGAAGCACAGTTCTTTTGTTCTGAGCAAGCTCACTGTTCTGGCCCTGTAGGAAAAACAGTAGAGTAGAAGAGTGCTCCTTTCTCAAAAGCAGAGTGTGTTTCTTGTAAGGCGAGCTAGCGTTTGTTTCCCAGCCATAAATGGAGTTCAATCACATGCAGGTTCTGGTCCTACGAGCAAGAGTTGTTTTCTGGTATGGAAAGTTACTATTGCGCTCCCATTGTCATACACAGTGCAAAAAGCACACGCGTCTGTTCCCAGCAAGTACCTTGTATCGGACTCAAAAGAAGCTACTGTTCTTGTCAGTTTCCTAAGCAGAGTTGAACGAGATATGTCCCGTGTGTGTAGGAAGCAAAGTTCTTTTGTTCTGAGCAAGCTCACTGTTTGGAACCCATAGGAAACACAGTAATGTAGAAGAGTGCTCTTTTCTCAAAAGCAGAGTGTGTTTCTTGTAAGGCGAGCTAGCGTTTGTTTCCCAGTCCTAAATGGAGTTGAATCCCATGCAGTTTCTGGTCCTACGAGCAAGAGTTGTTTTCTGGTAAGAGGAGTCACTATTGTGCTGCCATTGCCATACACAGGACAAATAGCACTGGCGTCTGTTCCCAGCAAGTACAGTGTATTGGACTGAACAGGAGCTACTGTTCTTGTCAGGTTCCTAAGCAGACTTGAACTAGATGTGGCCCTGTGTGTAGGAAGCACAGTTTTTTTGTTCTGAGCAAGCGCACTGTTCGGAACACATAGGAAACACAGTAGAATAGAAGAGTGCTCTTTTCTCAAAAGCAGAGTGTGTTTCTTGGAAGGCGAGCTAGCGTTTGTTTCCCAGTCCTAAATGGAGTTGAGTCACATGCAGTTTTTTGTCCTAAGAGCAAGAGTTGTTTTCTGGTAAGACGAGTCACTATTGTGCTCCAATTGCCATATACAGTGCAAATAGCACTCGCGTCTGTTCCCCGCAATTACAGTGTATTGGACTGAAGAAGAGCTACTGTTTTTGTCAGTTTCCTAAGCAGAGTTGAACTAGATATGGCCCGTTTGTGTAGGAAGCACAGTTCTTTTGTTCTGAGCAAGCTCACTGTTCGGACCCCATAGGCAACACAGTAGAGTAGAAGAGTGCTCTTTTCTCAAAAGCAGAGTGTGTTTCAAGTAAGGCGAGCTAGCGTTTGTTTCCCAGTCCTAAATGGAGTGGAATCACATGCAGTTTCTGGTCCTACGAGCAAGAGTTGTTTTATGGTAAGAATAGTCACTCTTGCGCTGCCATTGCCATACACAGGACAAATAGCACTCGCGTCTGTTCCCAGCAAGTACAGTGTATTGGACTGAAGCGGAGCTACTGTTCTTGTCAGTTTCCTAAGCAGAGTTGAACTAGATATGGCCGTGTGTGTAGGAAGCACAGTTCTTTTGTTCTGAGCAAGCTCACTGTTCGGACCCCATAGGAAGCACAGTAGAGTAGAAGAGTGCTCTTTTCTCAAAAGCAAAGTTTGCTTCTTGTAAGACAAGCTAGCGTTTGTTTCCCAGTCCTAAATGGAGTTGAATCACATGCAGTTTCTGGACCTACGAGCAAGAGTTGTTTTCTGGTAAGGAAAGTCACTATTGTGCTCCCATTGCCATACACAGTGCAAATAGCACTTTCGTCTGTTCCCAGCAAGTACAGTGTATCGGACTGAAGAGGAGCTACTGTTCTTGTCAGTTTCCAAAGCAGACTTAAACTAGATATGGCCGTGTGTGTAGGAAGTACAGTTTTTTTGTTCTGAGCAATCTCACTCTTCGGACCCCATAGGAAAAACAGTAGATTAGAAGAGTGCTCTTTTCTCAAAAGCAGAGTGAGTTTCTTGTAAGGCGAGCTAGCTTTTGTGTCCCAGTCCTAAATGGAGTTGAATCACATGCAGTTTCTGGTCCTATGAGCAAGAGTTGTTTTATGGTAAGAAGAGTCAGTATTTTGCTGCCATTGCCATACACAGGACAAATAGCACTGGCTTCTGTTCCCAGCAAGTACAGTGTATCGGACTGAAGAGGAGCTACTGTTCTTGTCAGGTTCCTAATCACACTTGAACTAGATGTGGCCATGTGTGTAGGAAGCACAGTTCTTTTGTTCTGAGCAAGCTCACTGTTCTGGCCCTATAGGAAACACAGTAGAGTAGAAAAGTGCCCTTTTCTCTAAAGCAGAGTGTGTTTCTTGTAAGGCGAGCTAGCGTTTGTTTCCCAGTCCTATATGGAGTTGAATCACATGCAGTTTCTGGACCTACGAGCAAGAATTGTTTTCTGATAAGGAAAGTCACTATTGCGCTCCCATTGTCATACACAGTGCAAATAGCACACGCGTCTGTTCCCAGCAAGTACAGTGTATTGGACTGAAGAGCATCTACTGTTCTTGTCAGGTTTATAAGCAGAATTGAACTAGATATGGCCGTGTGTGTAGGAAGCACAGTTTTTTTGTTCTGAGCAAGCTCACTGTTCGGACCCCATAGGAAACACAGTAGAGTAGAAGAGTGCTCTTTTCTCAAAAGCAGAGTGTGTTTCTTGTAAGGCGAGCTAGCATTTGTTTCCCAGTCCTAAATGGAGTTGAATCACATGCAGTTTCTGTTCCTACGAGCAAAAGTTGTTTTCGGGTTCGGAAAGTCACTATTGCACTCCCATTGCCATACACAGTGCAAATAGCACTCCCAGCAATTATAGTGTATTGGACTGAAGAGGAGCTACTGATCTTGTCAGTTTCCTAAGCAGAGTTGAAGTAGATATGGTCGGTGTGTGTAGGAAGCACAGTTCTTTTATTCTGAGCAAGATCACTGTTTGGACCCCATAGGAAACACAGTAGAGTAGAAGGGTGCTCTTTTCTCAAAAGCAGAGTGTGTTTCTTGTAAGGAGAGCTAGCGTTTGTTTCCCAGTCCTAAATGGAGTTGAATCCCATGCAGTTTCTGGTCCTACGAGCAAGAGTTGTTTTCTGGTAAGAAGAGTCAGTATTGCACTGCCTTTGCCATACACAGGACAAATAGCACTGGCGTCTGTTCCCAGCAAGTACAGTGTATTGGACTGAACAGGATCTACTGTTCTTGTCAGGTTCCTAAGCAGACTTGAACTAGATATGGCCGTGTGTGTAGGAAGCACAGTTTTTTTGTTCTGAGCAATCTCACTGCTCGGAACACTTAGGAAACACAGTAGAATAGAAGAGTGCTCTTTTCTCAAAAGCAGTGTGTGTTTCTTGTAAAGCGAGCTAGCGTTTGTTTATTAGTCCTAAATGGAATTGAATCACATGCAGTTTGTGGTCCTACGAACAAGAGTTGTTTTCTGGTATGGAAAGTCACTATTGTGCTCCCATTGCCATACACCTGGCAAATAGCACTCGCATCTTTTCCCAGCAAGTACAGTGTATTGGACTGAACAGGAGCTACTGTTCTTGTCAGTTTCCTAAGCAGAGTTGAACTAGATATGGTCCGTGCGTGTAGGAAGCACAGTTCTTTTGTTCTGAGCAAGCTTACTGTTTGGACCCTGTAGGAAACACAGTAGAGTAGAAGAGTGCTCTTTTCTCAAAAGCAGAGTGTGTTTCTTGTAAGGCAAGCTGGCGTTTGTTTCCCAGTCCTAAATGGAGTGGAAATACATGCAGTTTCTGGTCCTATGAGCAAGAGTTGTTTTATGGTAAATATAGTCATGATTGCGCTGTCATTGCCATACACAGGACAAATAGCACTGGCGTCTGATCCCAGCAAGTACAGTGTATTGGACTGAAGAGGATCTACTGTTCTTGTCAGTTTCCTAAGAAGAGTTGAACTAGATATGGCCGTGTGTGTAGGAAGCACAGTTCTTTTGTTCTGAGCAAGCTCACTTTTCGGACCCCATAGGAAACGCAGTAGAGTAGAAGAGTACTCTTTTCTCAAAAGAGAGTGTGTTTCTTGTAAGACAAGCTAGCGTTTGTTTCCAGTCCTAAATGGAGTTGAATCGCATGCAGTTTCTGGTCCTAAGAGCAAGAGTTGTTTTCTGGTAAGGAAAGTCACTATTGCGGTCCCATTGCCATACACAGTGCAAATAGCACTCGCGTCTGTTCCCAGCAAGTACAGTGTATTGGACTGAAGAGGAGCTACTGTTCTTGTCAGTTTCCTAAGCAGAGTTGAACTAGATATGGCCCGTGTGTGTAGGAAGCACAGTATTTTGTTCTGAGCAAGCTCACGGTTCTGGCCCTCTAGGAAACACAGTAGAGTAGACGAGTGCTCTTTTCTCTAAAGCAAAGTGTGTTTCTTGTAAGGTGAGCTCGCGTTTGTTTCCCAGTCCTAAATGGAGTGGAGTCTCATGCAGTTTTTGGTCCTACGAGCAAGAGTTGTTTTCTGGAAAGAAGAGTCACTATTGCGCTCCAAATGCCATACACAGTGCAAATAGCACTCGCGTCTGTTCCCAGCAAGTACAGAGTATGGGACTGTATAGGAGCTACTGTTCTTGTCAGTTTCCTAAGCAGAATTGAACTAGATATGGTCCATGTGTGTAGGAAGCACAGTTCTTTTGTTCTAAGCAAGCTCACTGTTTGGACCCCATAGGAAACACAGAAGAGTAGAAGAGTGCTCTTTTCTCTAAAGCAAAGTTTGCTTCTTGTAAGACAAGCTAGCGTTTGTTTCCCAGTCCTAAATGGAGTTGAATCACATGCAGTTTCTGGTCCTACGAGCAAGAGTTGTTTTCTGGTAAGGAAAGTCACTATTGCGCTCCCATTGCCATACACAGTGCAAATAGCACATGCGTCTGTTCCCAGCAAGTACAGTGTATCGGACTGAAGAGGAGCTACTGTTCTTGTCAGTTTCCAAAGCAGACTTAAACTAGATATGGCCGTGTGTGTAGGAAGTACAGTTTTTTTGTTCTGAGCAATCTCACTCTTCGGACCCCATAGGAAAAACAGTAGAGTAGAAGAGTGCTCTTTTCTCAAAAGCAGAGTGAGTTTCTTGTAAGGCGAGCTAGCGTTTGTGTCCCAGTCCTAAATGGAGTTGAATCACATGCAGTTTCTGGTCCTACGAGCAAGAGTTGTTTTATGGTAAGAAGAGTCAGTATTGTGCTGCCATTGCCATACACAGGACAAATAGCACTGGCTTCTGTTCCCAGCAAGTACAGTGTATCGGACTGAAGAGGAGCTACTGTTCTTGTCAGGTCCCTAATCACACTTGAACTAGATGTGGCCATGTGTGTAGGAAGCACAGTTCTTTTGTTCTAAGCAAGCTCACTGTTTGGACCCCATAGGAAACACAGAAGAGTAGAAGAGTGCTCTTTTCTCTAAAGCAGAGTGTGTTTCTTGTAAGTCGAGCTAGCGTTTGTTTCCTTGTCCTAAATGAAGTTGAATCCCATGCAGTTTCTGGTCCTACGAACAAGAGTTGTTTTCTGGTAAGGAAAGTCACTATTGCGCTCCCATTGCCATACACAGTGCAAATAGCACTCGTGTCTGTTCCCAGCAAGTACAGTGTATTGGACTGAATAGGTGCTACTGTTCTTGTCAGTTTCCTAAGCAGACTTGAACTAGATATGGCCGTGTGTGTAGGAGGCACAGTTTTTTTGTTCTGAGCAAGCTCACTGTTCGGAACACATAGGAAACACAGTAGAGTAGAAGAGTGCTCTTTTCTCAAAAGCAGAGTGTGTTTCTTGGAAGGCGAGCTAGCTTTTGTTTCCTAGTCCTAAATGGAGTTGAGTCACATGCAGTATTTTGTCCTACAAGCAAGAGTTGTTTTCTGGTAAACAAGTCACTATTGTGCTCCAATTGCCATACACAGTGCAAATAGCACTCGTGTCTGTTCCAGGCAAGTGCAGTGTATTGGACTGACGAGGAGCTGCTGTTCCTGTCAGTTTCCTAAGCAGAATTGAACTAGATATGGCCCGTGTGTGTAGGAAGCACAGTGCTTTTGTTCTGAGAAAGCTCACTGTTCGGACCCCATAGGAAACACAGTAGAGTAGAAGAGTGCTCTTTTCTCAAAAGCAGAATGTGTTTCATGTAAGGCGAGCTAGCATTTGTTTCCCAGTCCTAAATGGAGATGAATCACATGCAGTTTCTGGTCCTAACAGCAAGAGTTGTTTTCTGGTAAGGAAATTCACTATTGCGCTCCCATTGCAATACACAGTGCAAATAGCACTCGCATCTTTTCCCAGCAAGTACAGTGTATTGGACTGAACAGGAGCTACTGTTCTTGTCAGTTTCCTAAGCAGAGTTGAACTAGATATGGTCCGTGCGTGTAGGAAGCACAGTTCTTTTGTTCTGAGCAAGCTTACTGTTTGGACCCTGTAGGAAACACAGTAGAGTAGAAGAGTGCTCTTTTCTCAAAAGCAGAGTGTGTTTCTTGTAAGGCAAGCTGGCATTTGTTTCCCAGTCCTAAATGGAGTGGAAATACATGCAGTTTCTGGTCCTATGAGCAAGAGTTGTTTTATGGTAAATATAGTCATGATTGCGCTGTCATTGCCATACACAGGACAAATAGCACTGTTGTCTGATCCCAGCAAGTACAGTGTATTGGACTGAAGAGGATCTACTGTTCTTGTCAGTTTCCTAAGCAGAGTTGAACTAGATATGGCCGTGAGTAGGAAGCACAGTTCTTTTGTTCTGAGCAAGCTCACTTTTCGGACCCCATAGGAAACGCAGTAGAGTAGAAGAGTACTCTTTTCTCAAAAGAGAGTGTGTTTCTTGTAAGACAAGCTAGCGTTTGTTTCCAGTCCTAAATGGAGTTGAATCGCATGCAGTTTCTGGTCCTAAGAGCAAGAGTTGTTTTCTGGTAAGAAGAGTCACTATTGCGCTGCCATTGCCATACACAGGACAAATAGCACTGGCGTCTGTTCCCAGCAAGTACAGTGTATTGGACTGAAGAGGATCTACTGTTCTTGTCAGGTTTATAAGCAGAATTGAACTAGATATGGCTGTGTGTGTAGGAAGCACAGTTTTTTTGTTCTGAGCAAGCTCACTGTTCGGACCCCATAGGAAACACAGTAGAGTAGAAGAGTGTTCTTTTCTCAAAAGCAGAGTGTGTTTCTTGTAAGGCGAGCTAGCATTTGTTTCCCAGTCCTAAATGGATTTGAATCACATGCAGTTTCTGATCCTACGAGCAAAAGTTGTTTTCGGGTTCGGAAAGTCACTATTGCACTCCCATTGCCATACACAGTGCAAATAGCACTCCCAGCAAGTATAGTGTATTGGACTGAAGAGGAGCTACTGATCTTGTCAGTTTCCTAAGCAGAGTTGAACTAGATATGGTCGGTGTGTGTAGGAAGCACAGTTCTTTTATTCTGAGCAAGATCACTGTTTGGACCCCATAGGAAACACAGTAGAGAAGAAGGGTGTTCTTTTCTCAAAAGCAGAGTGTGTTTCTTGTAAGGAGAGCTAGCGTTTGTTTCCCAGTCCTAAATGGAGTTGAATCCCATGCAGTTTCTTGTCCTACGAGCAAGAGTTGTTTTCTGGTAAGAGGAGTCACTATTGTGCTGCCATTGCCATACACAGGACAAATAGCACTGGCGTCTGTTCCCAGCAAGTACAGTGTATTGGACTGAAGAGGATCTACTGTTCTTGTCAGGTTCCTAAGCAGAATTGAACTAGATATGTGTGTGTGTGTAGGAAGCACAGTTCTTTTGTTCTGAGCAAGCTCACTGTTCAGGCCTTATAATAAACACATTAGAGTAGAAGAGTGCTCTTTTCTCTAAAGCAGAGTGTGTTTCTTGTAAGGCCAGCTAGTGTTTGTTTCCTAATCCTAAATGGAGTTGAATCACATGCAGTTTCTGGTCCTACGAGCAAGAGTTCTTTTATGGTAAGAAGAGTCAGTATTGTGCTGCCATTGCCATACACAGGACAAATAGCACTGGCGTCTGTTCCCAGCAAGTACAGTGTTTCGGACTGAAGAGGAGCTACTGTTCTTGTCAGTTTCCTAAGTAGAGTTGAACTAGATATGGTCGGTGTGTGTAGGAAGCACAGTTCTCTTATTCTGAGCAAGCTCACTGTTTGGAACCCATAGGAAACACAGTAGAGTAGACGAGTGCTCTTTTCTCAAAAGCAGAGTGTGTTTCTTGTAAGGAGAGCTAGCGTTTGTTTCCCAGTCCTAAATGGAGTTGAATCCCATGCAGTTTCTGGTCCTACGAGCAAGAGTTGTTTTCTGGTAAGAAGAGTCAATATTGCGCTGCCATTGCCATACACAAGATAAATAGCACTGGCGTCTGTTCCCAGCAAATACAGTGTATTGGACTGAAGAGGATCTACGGTTCTTGTCAGGTTCGTAAGCAGAATTGAACTAGATATGGCCGTGTGTGTAGGAAGCACAGTTCTTTTGTTCTGAGCAAGCTCACTGTTCTGGCCCTGTAGGAAACACAGTAGAGTAGAAGAGTGCTCCTTTCTCAAAAGCAGAGTGTGTTTCTTGTAAGGCGAGCTAGCGTTTGTTTCCCAGCCATAAATGGAGTTCAATCACATGCAGGTTCTGGTCCTACGAGCAAGAGTTGTTTTCTGGTATGGAAAGTTACTATTGCGCTCCCATTGTCATACACAGTGCAAAAAGCACACGCGTCTGTTCCCAGCAAGTACCTTGTATCGGACTCAAAAGAAGCTACTGTTCTTGTCAGTTTCCTAAGCAGAGTTGAACGAGATATGTCCCGTGTGTGTAGGAAGCAAAGTTCTTTTGTTCTGAGCAAGCTCACTGTTTGGAACCCATAGGAAACACAGTAATGTAGAAGAGTGCTCTTTTCTCAAAAGCAGAGTGTGTTTCTTGTAAGGCGAGCTAGCGTTTGTTTCCCAGTCCTAAATGGAGTTGAATCCCATGCAGTTTCTGGTCCTACGAGCAAGAGTTGTTTTCTGGTAAGAGGAGTCACTATTGTGCTGCCATTGCCATACACAGGACAAATAGCACTGGCGTCTGTTCCCAGCAAGTACAGTGTATTGGACTGAACAGGAGCTACTGTTCTTGTCAGGTTCCTAAGCAGACTTGAACTAGATGTGGCCCTGTGTGTAGGAAGCACAGTTTTTTTGTTCTGAGCAAGCGCACTGTTCGGAACACATAGGAAACACAGTAGAATAGAAGAGTGCTCTTTTCTCAAAAGCAGAGTGTGTTTCTTAGAAGGCGAGCTAGCGTTCGTTTCCCAGTCCTAAATGGAGTTGAGTCACATGCAGTTTTTTGTCCTACGAGCAAGAGTTGTTTTCTGGTAAGACGAGTCACTATTGTGCTCCAATTGCCATATACAGTGCAAATAGCACTCGCGTCTGTTCCCCCCAATTACAGTGTATTGGACTGAAGAAGAGCTACTGTTCTTGTCAGTTTCCTAAGCAGAGTTGAACTAGATATGGCCCGTTTGTGTAGGAAGCACAGTTCTTTTGTTCTGAGCAAGCTCACTGTTCGGACCCCATAGGCAACACAGTAGAGTAGAAGAGTGCTCTTTTCTCAAAAGCAGAGTGTGTTTCAAGTAAGGCGAGCTAGCATTTGTTTCCCAGTCCTAAATGGAGTGGAATCACATGCAGTTTCTGGTCCTACGAGCAAGAGTTGTTTTATGGTAAGAATAGTCACTCTTGCGCTGCCATTGCCATACACAGGACAAATAGCACTCGAGTCTGTTCCCAGCAAGTACAGTGTATTGGACTGAAGCGGAGCTACTGTTCTTGTCAGTTTCCTAAGCAGAGTTGAACTAGATATGGCCGTGTGTGTAGGAAGCACAGTTCTTTTGTTCTGAGCAAGCTCACTGTTCGGACCCCATAGGAAGCACAGAAGAGTAGAAGAGTGCTCTTTTCTCAAAAGCAAAGTTTGCTTCTTGTAAGACAAGCTAGCATTTGTTTCCCAGTCCTAAATGGAGTTGAATCACATGCAGTTTCTGGTCCTACGAGCAAGAGTTGTTGTCTGGTAAGGAAAGTCACTATTGCGCTCCCATTGCCATACACAGTGCAAATAGCACATGCGTCTGTTCCCAGCAAGTACAGTGTATCGGACTGAAGAGGAGCTACTGTTCTTGTCAGTTTCCAAAGCAGACTTAAACTAGATATGGCCGTGTGTGTAGGAAGTACAGTTTTTTTGTTCTGAGCAATCTCACTCTTCGGACCCCATAGGAAAAACAGTAGATTAGAAGAGTGCTCTTTTCTCAAAAGCAGAGTGAGTTTCTTGTAAGGCGAGCTTTCTTTTGTGTCCCAGTCCTAAATGGAGTTGAATCACATGCAGTTTCTGGTCCTACGAGCAAGAGTTGTTTTATGGTAAGAAGAGTCAGTATTTTGCTGCCATTGCCATACACAGGACAAATAGCACTGGCTTCTGTTCCCAGCAAGTACAGTGTATCGGACTGAAGAGGAGCTACTGTTCTTGTCAGGTTCCTAATCACACTTGAACTAGATGTGGCCATGTGTGTAGGAAGCACAGTTCTTTTTTTCTGAGCAAGCTCACTGTTCTGGCACTATAGGAAACACAGTAGAGTAGAAAAGTGCCCTTTTCTCTAAAGCAGAGTGTGTTTCTTGTAAGGCGAGCTAGCGTTTGTTTCCCAGTCCTATATGGAGTTGAATCACATGCAGTTTCTGGACCTACGAGCAAGAATTGTTTTCTGATAAGGAAAGTCACTATTGCGCTCCCATTGTCATACACAGTGCAAATAGCACTCCCAGCAATTATAGTGTATTGGACTGAAGAGGAGCTACTGATCTTGTCAGTTTCCTAAGCAGAGTTGAACTAGATATGGTCGGTGTGTGTAGGAAGCACAGATCTTTTATTCTGAGCAAGATCACTGTTTGGACCCCATAGGAAACACAGTAGAGTAGAAGGGTGCTCTTTTCTCAAAAGCAGAGTGCGTTTCTTGTAAGGAGAGCTAGCGTTTTTTTCCCAGTCCTAAATGGAGTTGAATCCCATGCAGTTTCTGGTCCTACGAGCAAGAGTTGTTTTCTGGTAAGAAGAGTCAGTATTGCACTGCCTTTGCCATACACAGGAAAAATAGCACTGGCGTCTGTTCCCAGCAAGTACAGTGTATTGGACTGAACAGGATCTACTGTTCTTGTCAGGTTCCTAAGCAGACTTGAACTAGATATGGCCGTGTGTGTAGGAAGCACAGTTTTTTTGTTCTGAGCAATCTCACTGCTCGGAACACTTAGGAAACACAGTAGAATAGAAGAGTGCTCTTTTCTCAAAAGCAGTGTGTGTTTCTTGTAAAGCGAGCTAGCGTTTGTTTATTAGTCCTAAATGGAATTGAATCACATGCAGTTTGTGGTCCTACGAACAAGAGTTGTTTTCTGGTATGGAAAGTCACTATTGTGCTCCCATTGCCATACACCTGGCAAATAGCACTCGCATCTTTTCCCAGCAAGTACAGTGTATTGGACTGAACAGGAGCTACTGTTCTTGTCAGTTTCCTAAGCAGAGTTGAACTAGATATGGTCCGTGCGTGTAGGAAGCACAGTTCTTTTGTTCTGAGCAAGCTTACTGTTTGGACCCTGTAGGAAACACAGTAGAGTAGAAGAGTGCTCTTTTCTCAAAAGCAGAGTGTGTTTCTTGTAAGGCAAGCTGGCGTTTGTTTCCCAGTCCTAAATGGAGTGGAAATACATGCAGTTTCTGGTCCTATGAGCAAGAGTTGTTTTATGGTAAATATAGTCATGATTGCGCTGTCATTGCCATACACAGGACAAATAGCACTGGCGTCTGATCCCAGCAAGTACAGTGTATTGGACTGAAGAGGATCTACTGTTCTTGTCAGTTTCCTAAGCAGAGTTGAACTAGATATGGCCGTGTGTGTAGGAAGCACAGTTCTTTTGTTCTGAGCAAGCTCACTTTTCGGACCCCATAGGAAACGCAGTAGAGTAGAAGAGTACTCTTTTCTCAAAAGAGAGTGTGTTTCTTGTAAGACAAGCTAGCGTTTGTTTCCAGTCCTAAATGGAGTTGAATCGCATGCAGTTTCTGGTCCTAAGAGCAAGAGTTGTTTTCTGGTAAGGAAAGTCACTATTGCGCTCCCATTGCCATACACAGTGCAAATAGCACATGCGTCTGTTCCCAGCAAGTACAGTGTATCGGACTGAAGAGGAGCTACTGTTCTTGTCAGTTTCCTAAGCAGACTTAAACTAGATATGGCCGTGTGTGTAGGAAGTACAGTTTTTTTGTTCTGAGCAATCTCACTCTTCGGACCCCATAGGAAAAACAGTAGAGTAGAAGAGTGCTCTTTTCTCAAAAGCAGAGTGAGTTTCTTGTAAGGCGAGGTAGCGTTTGTGTCCCAGTCCTAAATGGAGTTGAATCACATGCAGTTTCTGGTCCTACGAGCAAGAGTTGTTTTATGGTAAGAAGAGTCAGTATTGTGCTGCCATTGCCATACACAGGACAAATAGCACTGGCTTCTGTTCCCAGCAAGTACAGTGTATCGGACTGAAGAGGAGCTACTGTTCTTGTCAGGTTCCTAATCACACTTGAACTAGATGTGGCCATGTGTGTAGGAAGCACAGTTCTTTTGTTCTAAGCAAGCTCACTGTTTGGACCCCATAGGAAACACAGAAGAGTAGAAGAGTGCTCTTTTCTCTAAAGCAGAGTGTGTTTCTTGTAAGTCGAGCTAGCGTTTGTTTCCTTGTCCTAAATGAAGTTGAATCCCATGCAGTTTCTGGTCCTACGAACAAGAGTTGTTTTCTGGTAAGGAAAGTCACTATTGCGCTCCCATTGCCATACACAGTGCAAATAGCACTCGCGTCTGTTCCCAGCAAGTACAGTGTATTGGACTGAATAGGTGCTACTGTTCTTGTCAGTTTCCTAAGCAGACTTGAACTAGATATGGCCGTGTGTGTAGGAGGCACAGTTTTTTTTGTTCTGAGCAAGCTCACTGTTCGGAACACATAGGAAACACAGTAGAGTAGAAGAGTGCTCTTTTCTCAAAAGCAGAGTGTGTTTCTTGGAAGGCGAGCTAGCTTTTGTTTCCTAGTCCTAAATGGAGTTGAGTCACATGCAGTATTTTGTCCTACAAGCAAGAGTTGTTTTCTGGTAAGACAAGTCACTATTGTGCTCCAATTGCCATACACAGTGCAAATAGCACTCGTGTCTGTTCCAGGCAAGTGCAGTGTATTGGACTGACGAGGAGCTGCTGTTCCTGTCAGTTTCCTAAGCAGAATTGAACTAGATATGGCCCGTGTGTGTAGGAAGCACAGTGCTTTTGTTCTGAGAAAGCTCACTGTTCGGGACCCCATAGGAAACACAGTAGAGTAGAAGAGTGCTCTTTTCTCAAAAGCAGAATGTGTTTCATGTAAGGCGAGCTAGCATTTGTTTCCCAGTCCTAAATGGAGATGAATCACATGCAGTTTCTGGTCCTAACAGCAAGAGTTGTTTTCTGGTAAGGAAATTCACTATTGCGCTCCCATTGCAATACACAGTGCAAATAGCACTCGCATCTTTTCCCAGCAAGTACAGTGTATTGGACTGAACAGGAGCTACTGTTCTTGTCAGTTTCCTAAGCAGAGTTGAACTAGATATGGTCCGTGCGTGTAGGAAGCACAGTTCTTTTGTTCTGAGCAAGCTTACTGTTTGGACCCTGTAGGAAACACAGTAGAGTAGAAGAGTGCTCTTTTCTCAAAAGCAGAGTGTGTTTCTGGTAAGGCAAGCGGGCGTTTGTTTCCCAGTCCTAAATGGAGTGGAAATACATGCAGTTTCTGGTCCTATGAGCAAGAGTTGTTTTATGGTAAATATAGTCATGATTGCGCTGTCATTGCCATACACAGGACAAATAGCACTGGCGTCTGATCCCAGCAAGTACAGTGTATTGGATTGAAGAGGATCTACTGTTCTTGTCAGTTTCCTAAGCAGAGTTGAACTAGATATGGCCGTGTGTAGGAAGCACAGTTCTTTTGTTCTGAGCAAGCTCACTTTTCGGACCCCATAGGAAACGCAGTAGAGTAGAAGAGTACTCTTTTCTCAAAAGAGAGTGTGTTTCTTGTAAGACAAGCTAGCGTTTGTTTCCAGTCCTAAATGGAGTTGAATCGCATGCAGTTTCTGGTCCTAAGAGCAAGAGTTGTTTTCTGGTAAGGAAAGTCACTATTGCGCTCCCATTGCCATACACAGTGCAAATAGCACTCGCGTCTGTTCCCAGCAAGTACAGTGTATCGGACTGAAGAGGAGCTACTGTTCTTGTCAGTTTCCTAAGCACAGTTGAACTAGATATGGCCCGTGTGTGTAGGAAGCACAGTATTTTGTTCTGAGCAAGCTCACGGTTCTGGCCCTCTAGGAAACACAGTAGAGTAGACGAGTGCTCTTTTCTCTAAAGCAGAGTGTGTTTCTTGTAAGGCGAGCTAGCATTTGTTTCCCAGTCCTAAATGGAGTTGAATCACATGCAGTTTCTGATCCTACGAGCAAAAGTTGTTTCGGGTTCGGAAAGTCACTATTGCACTCCCATTGCCATACACAGTGCAAATAGCACTCCCAGCAAGTATAGTGTATTGGACTGAAGAGGAGCTACTGATCTTGTCAGTTTCCTAAGCAGAGTTGAACTAGATATGGTCGGTGTGTGTAGGAAGCACAGTTCTTTTATTCTGAGCAAGATCACTGTTTGGACCCCATAGGAAACACAGTAGAGAAGAAGGGTGCTCTTTTCTCAAAAGCAGAGTGTGTTTCTTGTAAGGAGAGCTAGCGTTTGTTTCCCAGTCCTAAATGGAGTTGAATCCCATGCAGTTTCTGGTCCTACGAGCAAGAGTTGTTTTATGGTAAGAGGAGTCACTATTGTGCTGCCATTGCCATACACAGGACAAATAGCACTGGCGTCTGTTCCCAGCAAGTACAGTGTATTGGACTGAAGAGGATCTACTGTTCTTGTCAGGTTCCTAAGCAGAATTGAACTAGATATGGGTGTGTGTGTAGGAATCACAGTTCTTTTGTTCTGAGCAAGCTCACTGTTCAGGCCTTATAATAAACACATTAGAGTAGAAGAGTGCTCTTTTCTCTAAAGCAGAGTGTGTTTCTTGTAAGGCCAGCTAGCGTTTGTTTCCTAATCCTAAATGGAGTTGAATCACATGCAGTTTCTGGTCCTACGAGCAAGAGTTGTTTTATGGTAAGAAGAGTCAGTATTGTGCTGCCATTGCCATACACAGGACAAATAGCACTGGCGTCTGTTCCCAGCAAGTACAGTGTTTCGGACTGAAGAGGAGCTACTGTTCTTGTCAGTTTCCTAAGTAGAGTTGAACTAGATATGGTCGGTGTGTGTAGGAAGCGCAGTTCTCTTATTCTGAACAAGCTCACTCTTTGGACCCCATAGGAAACACAGTAGAGTAGAAGAGTGCTCTTTTCTCAAAAGCAGAGTGTGTTTCTTGTAAGGAGAGCTAGCGTTTGTTTCCTAGTCCTAAATGGAGTTGAATCCCATGCAGTTTCTGGTCCTACGAGCAAGAGTTGTTTTCTGGTAAGAAGAGTCAATATTGCGCTGCCATTGCCATACACAAGATAAATAGCACTGGCGTCTATTCCCAGCAAATACAGTGTATTGGACTGAAGAGGAGCTACGGTTCTTGTCAGGTTCATAAGCAGAATTGAACTAGATATGGCCGTGTGTGTAGGAAGCACAGTTCTTTTGTTCTGAGCAAGCTCACTGTTCTGGCCCTGTAGGAAACACAGTAGAGTAGAAGAGTGCTCCTTTCTCAAAAGCAGAGTGTGTTTCTTGTAAGGCGAGCTAGCGTTTGTTTCCCAGCCATAAATGGAGTTCAATCACATGCAGGTTCTGGTCCTACGAGCAAGAGTTGTTTTCTGGTATGGAAAGTTACTATTGCGCTCCCATTGTCATACACAGTGCAAAAAGCACTCGCGTCTGTTCCCAGCAAGTACCTTGTATCGGACTCAAAAGAAGCTACAGTTCTTGTCAGTTTCCTAAGCAGAGTTGAACGAGATATGTCCCGTGTGTGTAGGAAGCAAAGTTCTTTTGTTCTGAGCAAGCTCACTGTTTGGACCCCATAGGAAACACAGTAATGTAGAAGAGTGCTCTTTTCTCAAAAGCAGAGTGTGTTTCTTGTAAGGCGAGCTAGCGTTTGTTTCCCAGTCCTAAATGGAGTTGAATCCCATGCAGTTTCTGGTCCTATGAGCAAGAGTTGTTTTCTGGTAAGAGGAGTCACTATTGTGCTGCCATTGCCATACACAGGACAAATAGCACTGGCGTCTGTTCCCAGCAAGTACAGTGTATTGGACTGAAGAGGAGCTACTGTTCTTGTCAGGTTCCTAAGCAGACTTGAACTATATGTGGCCCTGTGTGTAGGAAGCACAGTTTTTTTGTTCTGAGCAAGCTCACTGTTCGGAACACATAGGAAATACAGTAGAATAGAAGAGTGCTCTTTTCTCAAAAGCAGAGTGTGTTTCTTGTAAGGCGAGCTAGCGTTTGTTTCCCAGTCCTAAATGGAGTTGAGTCACATGCAGTTTTTTGTCCTACGAGCAAGAGTAGTTTTCTGGTAAGACGAGTCACTATTGTGCTCCAATTGCCATAGACAGTGCAAATAGCACTCGCGTCTGTTCCCCGCAATTACAGTGTATTGAACTGAAGAAGAGCTACTGTTCTTGTCAGTTTCCTAAGCAGAGTTGAACTAGATATGGCCCGTTTGTGTAGGAAGCACAGTTCTTTTGTTCTGAGCAAGCTCACTGTTCGGACCCCATAGGCAACACAATAGAGTAGAAGAGTGCTCTTTTCTCAAAAGCAGAGTGTGTTTCAAGTAAGGCGAGCTAGCGTTTGTTTCCCAGTCCTAAATGGAGTGGAATCACATGCAGTTTCTGGTCCTAAGAGCAAGAGTTGTTTTATGGTAAGAATAGTCACTCTTGCGCTGCCATTGCCATACACAGGACAAATAGCACTCGCGTCTGTTCCCAGCAAGTACACTGTATTGGACTGAACAGGATCTACTGTTCTTGTCAGTTTCCTAAGCAGAGTTGAACTAGATATGGCCGTGTGTGTAGGAAGCACAGTTCTTTTGTTCTGAGCAATCTCACTGCTCGGAACACTTAGGAAACACAGTAGAATAGAAGAGTGCTCTTTTCTCAAAAGCAGTGTGTGTTTCTTGTAAAGCGAGCTAGCGTTTGTTTATTAGTCCTAAATGGAATTGAATCACATGCAGTTTGTGGTCCTACGAACAAGAGTTGTTTTCTGGTATGGAAAGTCACTATTGTGCTCCCATTGCCATACACCTGGCAAATAGCACTCGCATCTTTTCCCAGCAAGTACAGTGTATTGGACTGAACAGGAGCTACTGTTCTTGTCAGTTTCCTAAGCAGAGTTGAACTAGATATGGTCCGTGCGTGTAGGAAGCACAGTTCTTTTGTTCTGAGCAAGCTTACTGTTTGGACCCTGTAGGAAACACAGTAGAGTAGAAGAGTGCTCTTTTCTCAAAAGCAGAGTGTGTTTCTTGTAAGGCAAGCTGGCGTTTGTTTCCCAGTCCTAAATGGAGTGGAAATACATGCAGTTTCTGGTCCTATGAGCAAGAGTTGTTTTATGGTAAATATAGTCATGATTGCGCTGTCATTGCCATACACAGGACAAATAGCACTGGCGTCTGATCCCAGCAAGTACAGTGTATTGGACTGAAGAGGATCTACTGTTCTTGTCAGTTTCCTAAGCAGAGTTGAACTAGATATGGCCGTGTGTAGGAAGCACAGTTCTTTTGTTCTGAGCAATCTCACTTTTCGGACCCCATAGGAAACGCAGTAGAGTAGAAGAGTACTCTTTTCTCAAAAGAGAGTGTGTTTCTTGTAAGACAAGCTAGCGTTTGTTTCCAGTCCTAAATGGAGTTGAATCGCATGCAGTTTCTGGTCCTAAGAGCAAGAGTTGTTTTCTGGTAAGAAGAGTCACTATTGCGCTCCAAATGCCATACACAGTGCAAATAGCACTCGCGTCTGTTCCCAGCAAGTACAGAGTATGGGACTGTATAGGAGCTACTGTTCTTGTCAGTTTCCTAAGCAGAATTGAACTAGATATGGTCCATGTGTGTAGGAAGCACAGTTCTTTTGTTCTAAGCAAGCTCACTGTTTGGACCCCATAGGAAACACAGAAGAGTAGAAGAGTGCTCTTTTCTCTAAAGCAAAGTTTGCTTCTTGTAAGACAAGCTAGCGTTTGTTTCCCAGTCCTAAATGGAGTTGAATCACATGCAGTTTCTGGTCCTACGAGCAAGAGTTGTTTTCTGGTAAGGAAAGTCACTATTGCGCTCCCATTTCCATACACAGTGCAAATAGCACATGCGTCTGTTCCCAGCAAGTACAGTGTATCGGACTGAAGAGGAGCTACTGTTCTTGTCAGTTTCCAAAGCAGACTTAAACTAGATATGGCCGTGTGTGTAGGAAGTACAGTTTTTTTGTTCTGAGCAATCTCACTCTTCGGACCCCATAGGAAAAACAGTAGAGTAGAAGAGTGCTCTTTTCTCAAAAGCAGAGTGAGTTTCTTGTAAGGCGAGCTAGCGTTTGTGTCCCAGTCCTAAATGGAGTTGAATCACATGCAGTTTCTGGTCCTACGAGCAAGAGTTGTTTTATGGTAAGAAGAGTCAGTATTGTGCTGCCATTGCCATACACAGGACAAATAGCACTGGCTTCTGTTCCCAGCAAGTACAGTGTATCGGACTGAAGAGGAGCTACTGTTCTTGTCAGGTCCCTAATCACACTTGAACTAGATGTGGCCATGTGTGTAGGAAGCACAGTTCTTTTGTTCTAAGCAAGCTCACTGTTTGGACCCCATAGGAAACACAGAAGAGTAGAAGAGTGCTCTTTTCTCTAAAGCAGAGTGTGTTTCTTGTAAGTCGAGCTAGCGTTTGTTTCCTTGTCCTAAATGAAGTTGAATCCCATGCAGTTTCTGGTCCTACGAACAAGAGTTGTTTTCTGGTAAGGAAAGTCACTATTGCGCTCCCATTGCCATACACAGTGCAAATAGCACTCGCGTCTGTTCCCAGCAAGTACAGTGTATTGGACTGAATAGGTGCTACTGTTCTTGTCAGTTTCCTAAGCAGATTTGAACTAGATATGGCCGTGTGTGTAGGAGGCACAGTTTTTTTGTTCTGAGCAAGCTCACTGTTCGGAACACATAGGAAACACAGTAGAGTAGAAGAGTGCTCTTTTCTCAAAAGCAGAGTGTGTTTCTTGGAAGGCGAGCTAGCTTTTGTTTCCTAGTCCTAAATGGAGTTGAGTCACATGCAGTATTTTGTCCTACAAGCAAGAGTTGTTTTCTGGTAAGACAAGTCACTATTGTGCTCCAATTGCCATACACAGTGCAAATAGCACTCGTGTCTGTTCCAGGCAAGTGCAGTGTATTGGACTGACGAGGAGCTGCTGTTCCTGTCAGTTTCCTAAGCAGAATTGAACTAGATATGGCCCGTGTGTGTAGGAAGCACAGTGCTTTTGTTCTGAGAAAGCTCACTGTTCGGACCCCATAGGAAACACAGTAGAGTAGAAGAGTGCTCTTTTCTCAAAAGCAGAATGTGTTTCATGTAAGGCGAGCTAGCATTTGTTTCCCAGTCCTAAATGGAGATGAATCACATGCAGTTTCTGGTCCTAACAGCAAGAGTTGTTTTCTGGTAAGGAAATTCACTATTGCGCTCCCATTGCAATACACAGTGCAAATAGCACTCGCATCTTTTCCCAGCAAGTACAGTGTATTGGACTGAACAGGAGCTACTGTTCTTGTCAGTTTCCTAAGCAGAGTTGAACTAGATATGGTCCGTGCGTGTAGGAAGCACAGTTCTTTTGTTCTGAGCAAGCTTACTGTTTGGACCCTGTAGGAAACACAGTAGAGTAGAAGAGTGCTCTTTTCTCAAAAGCAGAGTGTGTTTCTTGTAAGGCAAGCGGGCGTTTGTTTCCCAGTCCTAAATGGAGTGGAAATACATGCAGTTTCTGGTCCTATGAGCAAGAGTTGTTTTATGGTAAATATAGTCATGATTGCGCTGTCATTGCCATACACAGGACAAATAGCACTGGCGTCTGATCCCAGCAAGTACAGTGTATTGGACTGAAGAGGATCTACTGTTCTTGTCAGTTTCCTAAGCAGAGTTGAACTAGATATGGCCGTGTGTAGGAAGCACAGTTCTTTTGTTCTGAGCAAGCTCACTTTTCGGACCCCATAGGAAACGCAGTAGAGTAGAAGAGTACTCTTTTCTCAAAAGAGAGTGTGTTTCTTGTAAGACAAGCTAGCGTTTGTTTCCAGTCCTAAATGGAGTTGAATCGCATGCAGTTTCTGGTCCTAAGAGCAAGAGTTGTTTTCTGGTAAGGAAAGTCACTATTGCGCTCCCATTGCCATACACAGTGCAAATAGCACTCGCGTCTGTTCCCAGCAAGTACAGTGTATCGGACTGAAGAGGAGCTACTGTTCTTGTCAGTTTCCTAAGCACAGTTGAACTAGATATGGCCCGTGTGTGTAGGAAGCACAGTATTTTGTTCTGAGCAAGCTCACGGTTCTGGCCCTCTAGGAAACACAGTAGAGTAGACGAGTGCTCTTTTCTCTAAAGCAAAGTGTGTTTCTTGTAAGGTGAGCTCGCGTTTGTTTCCCAGTCCTAAATGGAGTGGAGTCTCATGCAGTTTTTGGTCCTACGAGCAAGAGTTGTTTTCTGGTAAGAAGAGTCACTATTGCGCTCCAAATGCCATACACAGTGCAAATAGCACTTGCGTCTGTTTCCAGCAAGTACAGAGTATGGGACTGTATAGGAGCTACTGTTCTTGTCAGTTTCCTAAGCAGAATTGAACTAGATATGGCCGTGTGTGTAGGAAGCACAGTTTTTTTGTTCTGAGCAAGCTCACTGTTCGGACCCCATAGGAAACACAGTAGAGTAGAAGAGTGTTCTTTTCTCAAAAGCAGAGTGTGTTTCTTGTAAGGCGAGCTAGCATTTGTTTCCCAGTCCTAAATGGAGTTGAATCACATGCAGTTTCTGATCCTACGAGCAAAAGTTGTTTTCGGGTTCGGAAAGTCACTATTGCACTCCCATTGCCATACACAGTGCAAATAGCACTCCCAGCAAGTATAGTGTATTGGACTGAAGAGGAGCTACTGATCTTGTCAGTTTCCTAAGCAGAGTTGAACTAGATATGGTCGGTGTGTGTAGGAAGCACAGTTCTTTTATTCTGAGCAAGATCACTGTTTGGACCCCATAGGAAACACAGTAGAGAAGAAGGGTGCTCTTTTCTCTAAAGCAGAGTGTGTTTCTTGTAAGGCCAGCTAGCGTTTGTTTCCTAATCCTAAATGGAGTTGAATCACATGCAGTTTCTGGTCCTACGAGCAAGAGTTGTTTTATGGTAAGAAGAGTCAGTATTGTGCTGCCATTGCCATACACAGGACAAATAGCACTGGCGTCTGTTCCCAGCAAGTACAGTGTTTCGGACTGAAGAGGAGCTACTGTTCTTGTCAGTTTCCTAAGTAGAGTTGAACTAGATATGGTCGGTGTGTGTAGGAAGCACAGTTCTCTTATTCTGAACAAGCTCACTCTTTGGACCCCATAGGAAACACAGTAAAGTAGAAGAGTGCTCTTTTCTCAAAAGCAGAGTGTGTTTCTTGTAAGGAGAGCTAGCGTTTGTTTCCCAGTCCTAAATGGAGTTGAATCCCATGCAGTTTCTGGTCCTACGAGCAAGAGTTGTTTTCTGGTAAGAAGAGTCAATATTGCGCTGCCATTGCCATACACAAGATAAATAGCACTGGCGTCTATTCCCAGCAAATACAGTGTATTGGACTGAAGAGGATCTACGGTTCTTGTCAGGTTCGTAAGCAGAATTGAACTAGATATGGCCGTGTGTGTAGGAAGCACAGTTCTTATGTTCTGAGCAAGATCACTGTTCTGGCCCTGTAGGAAACACAGTAGAGTAGAAGAGTGCTCCTTTCTCAAAAGCAGAGTGTGTTTCTTGTAAGGCGAGCTAGCGTTTGTTTCCCAGCCATAAATGGAGTTCAATCACATGCAGGTTCTGGTCCTACGAGCAAGAGTTGTTTTCTGGTATGGAAAGTTACTATTGCGCTCCCATTGTCATACACAGTGCAAAAAGCACTCGCGTCTGTTCCCAGCAAGTACCTTGTATCGGACTCAAAAGAAGCTACTGTTCTTGTCAGTTTCCTAAGCAGAGTTGAACGAGATATGTCCCGTGTGTGTAGGAAGCAAAGTTCTTCTGTTCTGAGCAAGCTCACTGTTTGGACCCCATAGGAAACACAGTAATGTAGAAGAGTGCTCTTTTCTCAAAAGCAGAGTGTGTTTCTTGTAAGGCGAGCTAGCGTTTGTTTCCCAGTCCTAAATGGAGTTGAATCCCAGGCAGTTTCTGGTCCTACGAGCAAGAGTTGTTTTCTGGTAAGAGGAGTCACTATTGTGCTGCCATTGCCATACACAGGACAAATAGCACTGGCGTCTGTTCCCAGCAAGTACAGTGTATTGGACTGAACAGGAGCTACTGTTCTTGTCAGGTTCCTAAGCAGACTTGAACTATATGTGGCCCTGTGTGTAGGAAGCACAGTTTTTTTGTTCTGAGCAAGCTCACTGTTCGGAACACATAGGAAATACAGTAGAATAGAAGAGTGCTCTTTTCTCAAAAGCAGAGTGTGTTTCTTGTAAGGCGAGCTAGCGTTTGTTTCCCAGTCCTAAATGGAGTTGAGTCACATGCAGTTTTTTGACCTACGAGCAAGAGTTGTTTTCTGGTAAGACGAGTCACTATTGTGCTCCAATTGCCATAGACAGTGCAAATAGCACTCGCGTCTGTTCCCCGCAATTACAGTGTATTGGACTG
>NW_026736519.1:0-67679 GCF_949786415.1 Peromyscus eremicus
TAGGAAACACAGGAGAGTAGAAGAGTGCTGTTTTCTCAAAAGCAGAGTGTGTTTCTTGCAAGGCAAGCTAGCGTTTGTTTCCCAGTCCTAAACGGAGTAGAATCCCATGCAGTTTCTGGTCCTACGATCAAGAGTTGTTTTCTGCTAAGAAGAGTCACTATTGCGCTCCCATTGCCATACACAGTGCAAATAGCAATCGCGTCTGTTCCCAGCAAGTACAGTGTATTGGACTGAAGAGAAGCTACTGTTCTGGTCAGTTTCCTAAGCAGAGTTGAACTAGATATGGCCCGTGTGTGTAGGAAGCACAGTTCTTTTGTTCTGAGCAAGCTCACTGTTCTGGCCCTATAGGAAACACAGGAGAGTAGAAGAGTGCTGTTTTCTCAAAAGCAGAGTGTGTTTCTTGCAAGGCGAGCTAGCGTTTGTTTCCCAGTCCTAAACGGAGTTGAATCCCATGCAGTTTGTGGTCCTACGAGCAAGAGTTGTTTTCTGCTCAGAAGAGTCACTATTGCGCTCCCATTGCCATACACAGTGCAAATAGCACTCGCGTCTGTTCCCAGCAAGTACAGTGTATTGGACTGAAGAGAAGCTACTGTTCTTGTCAGTTTCCTAAGCAGAGTTGAACTAGATATGCCCCGTGTGTGTAGGAAGCACAGTTCTTTTGTTCTGAGCAAGCTCACTGTTCTGGCCCTATAGGAAACACAGGAGAGTAGAAGAGTGCTGTTTTCTCAAAAGCAGAGTGTGTTTCTTGCAAGGCGAGCTAGCGTTTGTTTCCCAGTCCTAAACAGAGTAGAATCCCATGCAGTTTCTGGTCCTACGAGCAAGAGTTGTTTTCTGCTAAGAAGAGTCACTATTGCGCTCCCATTGCCATACACAGTGCAAATAGCACTCGCGTCTGTTCCCAGCAAGTACAGTGTACTGGACTGAAGAGAAGCTACTGTTCTGGTCAGTTTCCTAAGCAGAGTTGAACTAGATATGCCCCGTGTGTGTAGGAAGCACAGTTCTTTTGTTCTGAGCAAGCTCACTGTTCTGGCCCTATAGGAAACACAGGAGAGTAGAAGAGTGCTGTTTTCTCAAAAGCAGAGTGTGTTTTTTGCAAGGCGAGCTAGCGTTTGTTTCCCAGTCCTAAACGGAGTTGAATCCCATGCAGATTCTGGTCCTACGAGCAAGAGTTGTTTTCTGCTAAGAAGAGTCACTATTGCGCTCCCATTGCCATACACAGTGCAAATAGCACTCGCGTCTGTTCCCAGCAAGTACAGTGTATTGGACTGAAGAGAAGCTACTGTTCTGGTCAGTTTCCTAAGCAGAGTTGAACTAGATATGCCCCGTGTGTGTAGGAAGCACAGTTCTTTTGTTCTGAGCAAGCTCACTGTTCTGGCCCTATAGGAAACACAGGAGAGTAGAAGAGTGCTGTTTTCTCAAAAGCAGAGTGTGTTTCTTGCAAGGCGAGCTAGCGTTTGTTTCCCAGTCCTAAATGGAGTTGAATCCCATGCAGTTTCTGGTCCTATGAGCAAGAGTTGTTTTCTGCTAAGAGTCACTATTGCGCTCCCATTGCCATACACAGTGCAAATAGCACTCGCGTCTGTTCCCAGCAAGTACAGTGTATTGGACTGAAGAGAAGCTACTGTTCTGGTCAGTTTCCTAAGCAGAGTTGAACTAGATAGGCCCCGTGTGTGTAGGAAGCACAGTTCTTTGGTTCTGAGCAAGCTCACTGTTCTGGCCCTATAGGAAACACAGGAGAGTAGAAGAGTGCTGTTTTCTCAAAAGCAGAGTGTGTTTCTTGCAAGGCGAGCTAGCGTTTGTTTCCCAGTCCTAAACGGAGTTGAATCCCATGCAGTTTCTGGTCCTACGAGCAAGAGTTGTTTTCTGCTAAGAAGAGTTACTATTGCGCTCCCATTGCCATACACAGTGCAAATAGCACTCGCGTCTGTTCCCAGCAAGTACAGTGTATTGGACTGAAGAGAAGCTACTGTTCTGGTCAGTTTCCTAAGCAGAGTTGAACTAGATATGCCCCGTGTGTGTAGGAAGCACAGTTCTTTTGTTCTGAGCAAGCTCACTGTTCTGGCCCTATAGGAAACACAGGAGAGTAGAAGAGTGCTGTTTTCTCAAAAGCAGAGTGTGTTTTTTGCAAGGCGAGCTAGCGTTTGTTTCCCAGTCCTAAACGGAGTTGAATCCCATGCAGATTCTGGTCCTACGAGCAAGAGTTGTTTTCTGCTAAGAAGAGTCACTATTGCGCTCCCATTGCCATACACAGTGCAAATAGCACTCGCGTCTGTTCCCAGCAAGTACAGTGTATTGGACTGAAGAGAAGCTACTGTTCTGGTCAGTTTCCTAAGCAGAGTTGAACTAGATATGCCCCGTGTGTGTAGGAAGCACAGTTCTTTGGTTCTGAGCAAGCTCACTGCTCTGGCCCTATAGGAAACACAGGAGAGTAGAAGAGTGCTGTTTTCTCAAAAGCAGAGTGTGTTTCTTGCAAGGCGAGCTAGCGTTTGTTTCCCAGTCCTAAACGGAGTTGAATCCCATGCAGATTCTGGTCCTACGAGCAAGAGTTGTTTTCTGCTAAGAAGAGTCACTATTGCGCTCCCATTGCCATACACAGTGCAAATAGCACTCGCGTCTGTTCCCAGCAAGTACAGTGTATTGGACTGAAGAGAAGCTACTGTTCTGGTCAGTTTCCTAAGCAGAGTTGAACTAGATATGCCCCGTGTGTGTAGGAAGCACAGTTGTTTTGTTCTGAGCAAGCTCACTGTTCTGGCCCTATAGGAAACACAGGAGAGTAGAAGAGTGCTGTTTTCTCAAAAGCAGAGTGTGTTTCTTGCAAGGCGAGCTAGCGTTTGTTTCCCCAGTTTTAAACGGAGTTGAATCCCATGCAGTTTCTGGTCCTAAGAGCAAGAGTTGTTTTCTGCTAAGAAGAGTTACTATTGCGCTCCCATTGCCATACACAGTGCAAATAGCACTCGCGTCTGTTCCCAGCAAGTACAGTGTATTGGACTGAAGAGAAGCTACTGTTCTGGTCAGTTTCCTAAGCAGAGTTGAACTAGATATGCCCCGTGTGTGTAGGAAGCACAGTTGTTTGTTTCTGAGCAAGCTCACTGTTCTGGCCCTATAGGAAACACAGGAGAGTAGAAGAGTGCTGTTTTCTCAAAAGCAGAGTGTGTTTCTTGCAAGGCGAGCTAGCGTTTGTTTCCCAGTCCTAAACGGAGTTGAATCCCATGCAGTTTGTGGTCCTACGAGCAAGAGTTGTTTTCTGCTAAGAAGAGTCACTATTGCGCTCCCATTGCCATACACAGTGCAAATAGCACTCGCGTCTGTTCCCAGCAAGTACAGTGTATTGGACTGAAGAGAAGCTGCTGTTCTGGTCAGTTTCCTAAGCAGAGTTGAACTAGATATGTCCCGTGTGTGTAGGAAGCACAGTTTTTTTGTTCTGAGCAAGCTCACTGTTCTGGCCCTATAGGAAACACAGGAGAGTAGAAGAGTGCTGTTTTCTCAAAAGCAGAGTGTGTTTCTTGCAAGGCGAGCTAGCGTTTGTTTCCCAGTCTTAAATGGAGTTGAATCCCATGCAGTTTCTGGTCCTACGAGCAAGAGTTGTTTTCTGCTAAGAAGAGTCACTATTGCGTTCCCATTGCCATACACAGTGCAAATAGCAATCGCGTCTGTTCCCAGCAAGTACAGTGTATTGGATTGAAGAGAAGCTACTGTTCTTGTCAGTTTCCTAAGCAGAGTTGAACTAGATATGGCCCGTGTGTGTAGGAAACACAGTTCTTTTGTTCTGAGCAAGCTCACTGTTCTGGCCCTATAGGAAACACAGGAGAGTAGAAGAGTGCTGTTTTCTCAAAAGCAGAGTGTGTTTTTTGCAAGGCGAGCTAGCGTTTGTTTCCCAGTCCTAAAGGGAGTTGAATCCCATGCAGTTTGTGGTCCTACGAGCAAGAGTTGTTTTCTGCTAAGAAGAGTCACTATTGCGCTCCCATTGCCATACACAGTGCAAATAGCACTCGCGTCTGTTCCCAGCAAGTACAGTGTATTGGACTGAAGAGAAGCTACTGTTCTGGTCAGTTTCCTAAGCAGAGTTGAACTAGATATGCCCCGTGTGTGTAGGAAGCACAGTTCTTTGGTTCTGAGCAAGCTCACTGCTCTGGCCCTATAGGAAACACAGGAGAGTAGAAGAGTGCTGTTTTCTCAAAAGCAGAGTGTGTTTCTTGCAAGGCGAGCTAGCGTTTGTTTCCCAGTCCTAAATGGAGTTGAATCCCATGCAGATTCTGGTCCTACGAGCAAGAGTTGTTTTCTGCTAAGAAGAGTCACTATTGCGCTCCCATTGCCATACACAGTGCAAATAGCACTCGCGTCTGTTCCCAGCAAGTACAGTGTATTGGACTGAAGAGAAGCTACTGTTCTGGTCAGTTTCCTAAGCAGAGTTGAACTAGATATGCCCCGTGTGTGTAGGAAGCACAGTTGTTTTGTTCTGAGCAAGCTCACTGTTCTGGCCCTATAGGAAACACAGGAGAGTAGAAGAGTGCTGTTTTCTCAAAAGCAGAGTGTGTTTCTTGCAAGGCGAGCTAGCGTTTGTTTCCCAGTTTTAAACGGAGTTGAATCCCATGCAGTTTCTGGTCCTAAGAGCAAGAGTTGTTTTCTGCTAAGAAGAGTCACTATTGTGCTCCCATTGCCATACACAGTGCAAATAGCACTCGCGTCTGTTCCCAGCAAGTACAGTGTATTGGACTGAAGAGAAGCTACTGTTCTGGTCAGTTTCCTAAGCAGAGTTGAACTAGATATGCCCCGTGTGTGTAGGAAGCACAGTTGTTTTGTTCTGAGCAAGCTCACTGTTCTGGCCCTATAGGAAACACAGGAGAGTAGAAGAGTGCTGTTTTCTCAAAAGCAGAGTGTGTTTCTTGCAAGGCGAGCTAGCGTTTGTTTCCCAGTCCTAAACGGAGTTGAATCCCATGCAGTTTCTGGTCCTACGAGCAAGAGTTGTTTTCTGCTAAGAAGAGTCAACTATTGCGCTCCCATTGCCATACACAGTGCAAATAGCACTCGCCTCTGTTCCCAGCAAGTACAGTGTATTGGACTGAAGAGAAAGCTACTGTTCTGGTCAGTTTCCTAAGCAGAGTTGAACTAGATATGCCCCGTGTGTGTAGGAAGCACAGTTGTTTTGTTCTGAGCAAGCTCACTGTTCTGGCCCTATAGGAAAAACAGGAGAGTAGAAGAGTGCTGTTTCTCAAAAGCAGAGTGTGTTTCTTGCAAGGGCGAGCTAGCGTTTGTTTCCAGTCCTAAACGGAGTTGAATCCCATGCAGTTTTCTGGTCCTACGAGCAAGAGTTGTTTTTCTGCTAAGAAGAGTCACTATTGCGCTCCCATTGCCATACACAGTGCAAATAGCACTCGCGTCTGTTCCCAGCAAGTACAGTGTATTGGACTGAAGAGAAGCTACTGTTCTGGTCAGTTTCCTAAGCAGAGTTGAACTAGATATGGCCCGTGTGTGTAGGAAGCACAGTTCTTTTGTTCTGAGCAAGCTCACTGTTCTGGCCCTATAGGAAACACAGGAGAGTAGAAGAGTGCTGTTTTCTCAAAAAGCAGAGTGTGTTTTTTGCAAGGCGAGCTAGCGTTTGTTTCCCAGTCCTAAACGGAGTTGAATCCCATGCAGATTCTGGTCCTACGAGCAAGAGTTGTTTTCTGCTAAGAAGAGTCACTATTGCGCTCCCATTGCCATACACAGTGCAAATAGCACTCGCGTCTGTTCCCAGCAAGTACAGTGTATTGGACTGAAGAGAAGCTACTGTTTCTGGTCAGTTTCCTAAGCAGAGTTGAACTAGATATGCCCCGTGTGTGTAGGAAGCACAGTTCTTTTGTTCTGAGCAAGCTCACTGTTCTGGCCCTATAGGAAACACAGGAGAGTAGAAGAGTGCTGTTTTCTCAAAAGCAGAGTGTGTTTCTTGCAAGGCGAGCTAGCGTTTGTTTCCCAGTCCTAAACGGAGTTGAATCCCATGCAGTTTCTGGTCCTACGAGCAAGAGTTGTTTCTGCTAAGAAGAGTCACTATTGCGCTCCCATTGCCATACACAGTGCAAATAGCACTCGCGTCTGTTCCCAGCAAGTACAGTGTATTGGACTGAAGAGAAGCTACTGTTCTGGTCAGTTTCCTAAGCAGAGTTGAACTAGATATGCCCCCGTGTGTGTAGGAAGCACAGTTCTTTTGTTCTGAGCAAGCTCACTGTTCTGGCCCTATAGGAAACACAGGAGAGTAGAAGAGTGCTGTTTTCTCAAAAGCAGAGTGTGTTTCTTGCAAGGCGAGCTAGCGTTTGTTTCCCAGTCCTAAACGGAGTTGAATCCCATGCAGTTTCTGGTCCTACGAGCAAGAGTTGTTTTCTGCTAAGAAGAGTTACTATTGCGCTCCCATTGCCATACACAGTGCAAATAGCACTCGCGTCTGTTCCCAGCAAGTACAGTGTATTGGACTGAAGAGAAGCTACTGTTCTGGTCAGTTTCCTAAGCAGAGTTGAACTAGATATGCCCCGTGTGTGTAGGAAGGACAGTTGTTTTGTTCTGAGCAAGCTCACTGTTCTGGCCCTATAGGAAACACAGGAGAGTAGAAGAGTGCTGTTTTCTCAAAAGCAGAGTGTGTTTCTTGCAAGGCGAGCTAGCGTTTGTTTCCCAGTCCTAAACGGAGTTGAATCCCATGCAGTTTGTGGTCCTACGAGCAAGAGTTGTTTTCTGCTAAGAAGAGTCACTATTGCGCTCCCCATTGCCATACACAGTGCAAATAGCACTCGCGTCTGTTCCCAGCAAGTACAGTGTATTGGACTGAAGAGAAGCTGCTGTTCTGGTCAGTTTCCTAGCAGAGTTGAACTAGATATGTCCCGTGTGTGTAGGAAGCACAGTTTTTTGTTCTGAGCAAGCTCACTGTTCTGGCCCTATAGGAAACACAGGAGAGTAGAAGAGTGCTGTTTTCTCAAAAGCAGAGTGTGTTTCTTGCAAGGCGAGCTAGCGTTTGTTTCCCAGTCCTAAATGGAGTTGAATCCCATGCAGTTTCTGGTCCTACGAGCAAGAGTTGTTTTCTGCTAAGAAGAGTCACTATTGCGTTCCCATGCCATACACAGTGCAAATAGCAATCGCGTCTGTTCCCAGCAAGTACAGTGTATTGGATTGAAGAGAAGCTACTGTTCTTGTCAGTTTCCTAAGGCAGAGTTGAACTAGATATGGCCTGTGTGGTAGGAAGCACAGTTCTTTTGTTCTGAGCAAGCTCACTGTTCTGGCCCTATAGGAAACACAGGAGAGTAGAAGAGTGCTGTTTTCTCAAAAGCAGAGTGTGTTTTTTGCAAGGCGAGCTAGCGTTTGTTTCCCAGTCCTAAACGGAGTTGAATCCCATGCAGTTTCTGGTCCTACGAGCAAGAGTTGTTTTTTTTCTGCTAAGAAGAGTCACTATTGCGCTCCCATTGCCATACACAGTGCAAATAGCACTCGCGTCTGTTCCCAGCAAGTACAGTGTATTGGAATGAAGAGAAGCTACTGTTCTGGTCAGTTTCCTAAGCAGAGTTGAACTAGATATGGCCTGTGTGTGTAGGAAGCACAGTTCTTTTGTTCTGAGCAAGCTCACTGTTCTGGCCCTATAGGAAACACAGGAGAGTAGAAGAGTGCTGTTTTCTCAAAAGCAGAGTGTGTTTCTTGCAAGGCGAGCTAGCGTTTGTTTCCCAGTCCTAAACGGAGTTGAATCCCATGCAGTTTCTGGTCCTACGAGCAAGAGTTGTTTTCTGCTAAGAAGAGTCACTATTGCGCTCCATTGCCATACACAGTGCAAATAGCACTCGCGTCTGTTCCCAGCAAGTACAGTGTATTGGAATGAAGAGAAGCTACTGTTCTGGTCAGTTTCCTAAGCAGAGTTGAACTAGATATGCCCCGTGTGTGTAGGAAGCACAGTTCTTTTGTTCTGAGCAAGCTCACTGTTCTGGCCCTATAGGAAACACAGGAGAGTAGAAGAGTGCTGTTTTCTCAAAAGCAGAGTGTGTTTCTTGCAAGGCGAGCTAGCGTTTGTTTCCCAGTCCTAAACGGAGTTGAATCCCATGCAGTTTGTGGTCCTACGAGCAAGAGTTGTTTTCTGCTAAGAAGAGTTACTATTGCGCTCCCATTGCCATACACAGTGCAAATAGCACTCGCGTCTGTTCCCAGCAAGTACAGTGTATTGGACTGAAGAGAAGCTACTGTTCTGGTCAGTTTCCTAAGCAGAGTTGAACTAGATATGCCCCGTGTGTGTAGGAAGCACAGTTTTTTTGTTCTGAGCAAGCTCACTGTTCTGGCCCTATAGGAAACACAGGAGAGTAGAAGAGTGCTGTTTTCTCAAAAGCAGAGTGTGTTTCTTGCAAGGCGAGCTAGCGTTTGTTTCCCAGTCCTAAACGGAGTTGAATCCCATGCAGTTTGTGGTCCTACGAGCAAGAGTTGTTTTCTGCTAAGAAGATTCTCTATTGTGCTCCCATTGCCATACACAGTGCAAATAGCACTCGCCTCTGTTCCCAGCAAGTACAGTGTATTGGACTGAAGAGAAGCTACTGTTCTGGTCAGTTTCCTAAGCAGAGTTGAACTAGATATGCCCCGTGTGTGTAGGAAGCACAGTTGTTTTGTTCTGAGCAAGCTCACTGTTCTGGCCCTATAGGAAACACAGGAGAGTAGAATAGTGCTGTTTTCTCAAAAGCAGAGTGTGTTTCTTGCAAGGCGAGCTAGCGTTTGTTTCCCAGTCCTAAACGGAGTTGAATCCCATGCAGTTTCTGGTCCTACGAGCAAGAGTTGTTTTCTGATAAGAAGACTCACTATTGCGCTCCCATTGCCATACACAGTGCAAATAGCAATCGCGTCTGTTCCCAGCAAGTACAGTGTATTGGACTGAAGAGAAGCTACTGTTCTTGTCAGTTTCCTAAGCAGAGTTGAACTAGATATGGCCCGTGTGTGTAGGAAGCACAGTTCTTTTGTTCTGAGCAAGCTCACTGTTCTGGCCCTATAGGAAACACAGGAGAGTAGAAGAGTGCTGTTTTCTCAAAAGCAGAGTGTGTTTCTTGCAAGGCGAGCTAGCGTTTGTTTCCCAGTCCTAAACGGAGTTGAATCCCATGCAGTTTCTGGTCCTACGAGCAAGAGTTGTTTTCTGCTAAGAAGAGTTACTATTGCGCTCCCATTGCCATACACAGTGCAAATAGCACTCGCGTCTGTTCCCAGCAAGTACAGTGTATTGGACTGAAGAGAAGCTACTGTTCTGGTCAGTTTCCTAAGCAGAGTTGAACTAGATATGCCCCGTGTGTGTAGGAAGCACAGTTGTTTTGTTCTGAGCAAGCTCACTGTTCTGGCACTATAGGAAACACAGGAGAGTAGAAGAGTGCTGTTTTCTCAAAAGCAGAGTGTGTTTCTTGCAAGGCGAGCTAGCGTTTGTTTCCCAGTCCTAAACGGAGTTGAATCCCATGCAGTTTGTGGTCCTACGAGCAAGAGTTGTTTTCTGCTAAGAAGAGTCACTATTGCGCTCCCATTGCCATACACAGTGCAAATAGCACTCGCGTCTGTTCCCAGCAAGTACAGTGTATTGGACTGAAGAGAAGCTGCTGTTCTGGTCAGTTTCCTAAGCAGAGTTGAACTAGATATGTCCCGTGTGTGTAGGAAGCACAGTTTTTTTGTTCTGAGCAAGCTCACTGTTCTGGCCCTATAGGAAACACAGGAGAGTAGAAGAGTGCTGTTTTCTCAAAAGCAGAGTGTGTTTCTTGCAAGGCGAGCTAGCGTTTGTTTCCCAGTCCTAAATGGAGTTGAATCCCATGCAGTTTCTGGTCCTAGGAGCAAGAGTTGTTTTCTGCTAAGAAGAGTCACTATTGCGTTCCCATTGCCATACACAGTGCAAATAGCAATCGCGTCTGTTCCCAGCAAGTACAGTGTATTGGATTGAAGAGAAGCTACTGTTCTTGTCAGTTTCCTAAGCAGAGTTGAACTAGATATGGCCTGTGTGTGTAGGAAGCACAGTTCTTTTGTTCTGAGCAAGCTCACTGTTCTGGCCCTATAGGAAACACAGGAGAGTAGAAGAGTGCTGTTTTCTCAAAAGCAGAGTGTGTTTTTTGCAAGGCGAGCTAGCGTTTGTTTCCCAGTCCTAAACGGAGTTGAATCCCATGCAGTTTGTGGTCCTACGAGCAAGAGTTGTTTTCTGCTAAGAAGAGTCACTATTGCGCTCCCATTGCCATACACAGTGCAAATAGCACTCGCGTCTGTTCCCAGCAAGTACAGTGTATTGGACTGAAGAGAAGCTACTGTTCTGGTCAGTTTCCTAAGCAGAGTTGAACTAGATATGCCCCGTGTGTGTAGGAAGCACAGTTCTTTGGTTCTGAGCAAGCTCACTGCTCTGGCCCTATAGGAAACACAGGAGAGTAGAAGAGTTCTGTTTTCTCAAAAGCAGAGTGTGTTTCTTGCAAGGCGAGCTAGCGTTTGTTTCCCAGTCCTAAACGGAGTTGAATCCCATGCAGTTTCTGGTCCTACGAGCAAGAGTTGTTTTCTGCTAAGAAGAGTCACTATTGCGCTCCCATTGCCATACACAGTGCAAATAGCACTCGCGTCTGTTCCCAGCAAGTACAGTGTATTGGACTGAAGAGAAGCTACTGTTCTGGTCAGTTTCCTAAGCAGAGTTGAACTAGATATGCCCCGTGTGTGTAGGAAGCACAGTTCTTTTGTTCTGAGCAAGCTCACTGTTCTGGCCCTATAGGAAACACAGGAGAGTAGAAGAGTGCTGTTTTCTCAAAAGCAGAGTGTGTTTCTTGCAAGGCGAGCTAGCATTTGTTTCCCAGTCCTAAACGGAGTTGAATCCCATGCAGTTTGTGGTCCTACGAGCAAGAGTTGTTTTCTGCTAAGAAGAGTTACTATTGCGCTCCCATTGCCATACACAGTGCAAATAGCACTCGCGTCTGTTCCCAGCAAGTACAGTGTATTGGACTGAAGAGAAGCTACTTTTCTGGTCAGTTTCCTAAGCAGAGTTGAACTAGATATGCCCCGTGTGTGTAGGAAGCACAGTTGTTTTGTTCTGAGCAAGCTCACTGTTCTGGCCCTATAGGAAACACAGGAGAGTAGAAGAGTGCTGTTTTCTCAAAAGCAGAGTGTGTTTCTTGCAAGGCGAGCTAGCGTTTGTTTCCCAGTCCTAAACAGAGTTGAATCCCATGCAGATTCTGGTCCTACGAGCAAGAGTTGTTTTCTGCTAAGAAGAGTCACTATTGCGCTCCCATTGCCATACACAGTGCAAATAGCACTCGCGTCTGTTCCCAGCAAGTACAGTGTATTGGACGGAAGAGAAGCTACTGTTCTGGTCAGTTTCCTAAGCAGAGTTGAACTAGATATGCCCCGTGTGTGTAGGAAGCACAGTTCTTTTGTTCTGAGCAAGCTCACTGTTCTGGCCCTATAGGAAACACAGGAGAGTAGAAGAGTGCTGTTTTCTCAAAAGCAGTGTGTGTTTCTTGCAAGGCGAGCTAGCGTTTGTTTCCCAGTCCTAAACGGAGTTGAATCCCATGCAGTTTCTGGTCCTACGAGCAAGAGTTGTTTTCTGCTAAGAAGAGTCACTATTGCGCTCCCATTGCCATACACAGTGCAAATAGCACTCGCGTCTGTTCCCAGCAAGTACAGTGTATTGGAATGAAGAGAAGCTACTGTTCTGGTCAGTTTCCTAAGCAGAGTTGAACTAGATATGCCCCGTGTGTGTAGGAAGCACAGTTCTTTTGTTCTGAGCAAGCTCACTGTTCTGGCCCTATAGGAAACACAGGAGAGTAGAAGAGTGCTGTTTTCTCAAAAGCAGAGTGTGTTTCTTGCAAGGCGAGCTAGCGTTTGTTTCCCAGTCCTAAACGGAGTTGAATCCCATGCAGTTTGTGGTCCTACGAGCAAGAGTTGTTTTCTGCTAAGAAGAGTTACTATTGCGCTCCCATTGCCATACACAGTGCAAATAGCACTCGCGTCTGTTCCCAGCAAGTACAGTGTATTGGACTGAAGAGAAGCTACTGTTCTGGTCAGTTTCCTAAGCAGAGTTGAACTAGATATGCCCCGTGTGTGTAGGAAGCACAGTTGTTTTGTTCTGAGCAAGCTCACTGTTCTGGCCCTATAGGAAACACAGGAGAGTAGAAGAGTGCTGTTTTCTCAAAAGCAGAGTGTGTTTCTTGCAAGGCGAGCTAGCGTTTGTTTCCCAGTCCTAAACGGAGTTGAATCCCATGCAGTTTGTGGTCCTACGAGCAAGAGTTGTTTTCTGCTAAGAAGAGTCTCTATTGCGCTCCCATTGCCATACACAGTGCAAATAGCACTCGCCTCTGTTCCCAGCAAGTACAGTGTATTGGACTGAAGAGAAGCTACTGTTCTGGTCAGTTTCCTAAGCAGAGTTGAACTAGATATGCCCCGTGTGTGTAGGAAGCACAGTTTTTTTGTTCTGAGCAAGCTCACTGTTCTGGCCCTATAGGAAACACAGGAGAGTAGAAGAGTGCTGTTTTCTCAAAAGCAGAGTGTGTTTCTTGCAAGGCGAGCTAGCGTTTGTTTCCCAGTCCTAAACGGAGTTGAATCCCATGCAGTTTCTGGTCCTACGAGCAAGAGTTGTTTTCTGATAAGAAGACTCACTATTGCGCTCCCATTGCCATACACAGTGCAAATAGCAATCGCGTCTGTTCCCAGCAAGTACAGTGTATTGGATTGAAGAGAAGCTACTGTTCTTGTCAGTTTCCTAAGCAGAGTTGAACTAGATATGCCCCGTGTGTGTAGGAAGCACAGTTGTTTTGTTCTGAGCAAGCTCACTGTTCTGGCCCTATAGGAAACACAGGAGAGTAGAAGAGTGCTGTTTTCTCAAAAGCAGAGTGTGTTTCTTGCAAGGCGAGCTAGCGTTTGTTTCCCAGTCCTAAACGGAGTTGAATCCCATGCAGTTTCTGGTCCTACGAGCAAGAGTTGTTTTCTGCTAAGAAGAGTTACTATTGCGCTCCCATTGCCATACACAGTGCAAATAGCACTCGCGTCTGTTCCCAGCAAGTACAGTGTATTGGACTGAAGAGAAGCTACTGTTCTGGTCAGTTTCCTAAGCAGAGTTGAACTAGATATGCCCCGTGTGTGTAGGAAGCACAGTTGTTTTGTTCTGAGCAAGCTAACTGTTCTGGCCCTATAGGAAACACAGGAGAGTAGAAGAGTGCTGTTTTCTCAAAAGCAGAGTGTGTTTCTTGCAAGGCGAGCTAGCGTTTGTTTCCCAGTCCTAAACGGAGTTGAATCCCATGCAGTTTGTGGTCCTACGAGCAAGAGTTGTTTTCTGCTAAGAAGAGTCACTATTGCGCTCCCATTGCCATACACAGTGCAAATAGCACTCGCGTCTGTTCCCAGCAAGTACAGTGTATTGGACTGAAGAGAAGCTGCTGTTCTGGTCAGTTTCCTAAGCAGAGTTGAACTAGATATGTCCCGTGTGTGTAGGAAGCACAGTTTTTTTGTTCTGAGCAAGCTCACTGTTCTGGCCCTATAGGAAACACAGGAGAGTAGAAGAGTGCTGTTTTCTCAAAAGCAGAGTGTGTTTCTTGCAAGGCGAGCTAGCGTTTGTTTCCCAGTCCTAAATGGAGTTGAATCCCATGCAGTTTCTGGTCCTACGAGCAAGAGTTGTTTTCTGCTAAGAAGAGTCACTATTGCGTTCCCATTGCCATACACAGTGCAAATAGCAATCGCGTCTGTTCCCAGAAAGTACAGTGTATTGGATTGAAGAGAAGCTACTGTTCTTGTCAGTTTCCTAAGCAGAGTTGAACTAGATATGGCCTGTGTGTGTAGGAAGCACAGTTCTTTGGTTCTGAGCAAGCTCACTGCTCTGGCCCTATAGGAAACACAGGAGAGTAGAAGAGTGCTGTTTTCTCAAAAGCAGAGTGTGTTTCTTGCAAGGCGAGCTAGCGTTTGTTTCCCAGTCCTAAACGGAGTTGAATCCCATGCAGTTTCTGGTCCTACGAGCAAGAGTTGTTTTCTGCTAAGAAGAGTCACTATTGCGCTCCCATTGCCATACACAGTGCAAATAGCACTCGCGTCTGTTCCCAGCAAGTACAGTGTATTGGACTGAAGAGAAGCTACTGTTCTGGTCAGTTTCCTAAGCAGAGTTGAACTAGATATGCCCCGTGTGTGTAGGAAGCACAGTTATTTTGTTCTGAGCAAGCTCACTGTTCTGGCCCTATAGGAAACACAGGAGAGTAGAAGAGTGCGGTTTTCTCAAAAGCAGAGTGTGTTTCTTGCAAGGCGAGCTAGCATTTGTTTCCCAGTCCTAAACGGAGTTGAATCCCATGCAGTTTGTGGTCCTACGAGCAAGAGTTGTTTTCTGCTAAGAAGAGTTACTATTGCGCTCCCATTGCCATACACAGTGCAAATAGCACTCGCGTCTGTTCCCAGCAAGTACAGTGTATTGGACTGAAGAGAAGCTACTTTTCTGGTCAGTTTCCTAAGCAGAGTTGAACTAGATATGCCCCGTGTGTGTAGGAAGCACAGTTGTTTTGTTCTGAGCAAGCTCACTGTTCTGGCCCTATAGGAAACACAGGAGAGTAGAAGAGTGCTGTTTTCTCAAAAGCAGAGTGTGTTTCTTGCAAGGCGAGCTAGCGTTTGTTTCCCAGTCCTAAACAGAGTTGAATCCCATGCAGATTCTGGTCCTACGAGCAAGAGTTGTTTTCTGCTAAGAAGAGTCACTATTGCGCTCCCATTGCCATACACAGTGCAAATAGCACTCGCATCTGTTCCCAGCAAGTACAGTGTATTGGACGGAAGAGAAGCTACTGTTCTGGTCAGTTTCCTAAGCAGAGTTGAACTAGATATGCCCCGTGTGTGTAGGAAGCACAGTTGTTTTGTTCTGAGCAAGCTCACTGTTCTGGCCCTATAGGAAACACAGGAGAGTAGAAGAGTGCTGTTTTCTCAAAAGCAGAGTGTGTTTCTTGCAAGGCGAGCTAGCGTTTGTTTCCCAGTCCTAAACGGAGTTGAATCCCATGCAGTTTCTGGTCCTACGAGCAAGAGTTGTTTTCTGCTAAGAAGAGTCACTATTGCGCTCCCATTGCCATACACAGTGCAAATAGCACTCGCGTCTGTTCCCAGCAAGTACAGTGTATTGGAATGAAGAGAAGCTACTGTTCTGGTCAGTTTCCTAAGCAGAGTTGAACTAGATATGCCCCGTGTGTGTAGGAAGCACAGTTCTTTTGTTCTGAGCAAGCTCACTGTTCTGGCCCTATAGGAAACACAGGAGAGTAGAAGAGTGCTGTTTTCTCAAAAGCAGAGTGTGTTTCTTGCAAGGCGAGCTAGCGTTTGTTTCCCAGTCCTAAACGGAGTTGAATCCCATGCAGTTTGTGGTCCTACGAGCAAGAGTTGTTTTCTGCTAAGAAGAGTTACTATTGCGCTCCCATTGCCATACACAGTGCAAATAGCACTCGCGTCTGTTCCCAGCAAGTACAGTGTATTGGACTGAAGAGAAGCTACTGTTCTGGTCAGTTTCCTAAGCAGAGTTGAACTAGATATGCCCCGTGTGTGTAGGAAGCACAGTTGTTTTGTTCTGAGCAAGCTCACTGTTCTGGCCCTATAGGAAACACAGGAGAGTAGAAGAGTGCTGTTTTCTCAAAAGCAGAGTGTGTTTCTTGCAAGGCGAGCTAGCGTTTGTTTCCCAGTCCTAAACGGAGTTGAATCCCATGCAGTTTCTGGTCCTACGAGCAAGAGTTGTTTTCTGCTAAGAAGAGTCACTATTGCACTCCCATTGCCATACACAGTGCAAATAGCACTCGCGTCTGTTCCCAGCAAGTACAGTGTATTGGACTGAAGAGAAGCTACTGTTCTGGTCAGTTTCCTAAGCAGAGTTGAACTAGATATGCCCCGTGTGTGTAGGAAGCACAGTTGTTTTGTTCTGAGCAAGCTCACTGTTCTGGCCCTATAGGAAACACAGGAGAGTAGAAGAGTGCTGTTTTCTCAAAAGCAGAGTGTGTTTCTTGCAAGGCGAGCTAGCGTTTGTTTCCCAGTCCTAAACGGAGTTGAATCCCATGCAGTTAGTGGTCCTACGAGCAAGAGTTGTTTTCTGCTAAGAAGAGTCAATATTGCGCTCCCATTGCCATACACAGTGCAAATAGCACTCGCGTCTGTTCCCAGCAAGTACAGTGTATTGGACTGAAGAGAAGCTACTGTTCTTGTCAGTTTCCTAAGCAGAGTTGAACTAGATATGCCCCGTGTGTGTAGGAAGCACAGTTGTTTTGTTCTGAGCAAGCTCACTGTTCTGGCCCTATAGGAAACACAGGAGAGTAGAAGAGTGCTGTTTTCTCAAAAGCAGAGTGTGTTTCTTGCAAGGCGAGCTAGCGTTTGTTTCCCAGTCCTAAACGGAGTTGAATCCCATGCAGTTTCTGGTCCTACGAGCAAGAGTTGTTTTCTGCTAAGAAGAGTCACTATTGCGCTCCCATTGCCATACACAGTGCAAATAGCACTCGCGTCTGTTCCCAGCAAGTACAGTGTATTGGACTGAAGAGAAGCTACTGTTCTGGTCAGTTTCCTAAGCAGAGTTGAACTAGATATGCCCCGTGTGTGTAGGAAGCACAGTTGTTTTGTTCTGAGCAAGCTCACTGTTCTGGCCCTATAGGAAACACAGGAGAGTAGAAGAGTGCTGTTTTCTCAAAAGCAGAGTGTGTTTCTTGCAAGGCGAGCTAGCGTTTGTTTCCAAGTCCTAAACGGAGTTGAATCCCATGCAGTTTCTGGTCCTACGAGCAAGAGTTGTTTTCTGCTTAGAAGAGTCACTATTGCGCTCCCATTGCCATACACAGTGCAAATAGCACTCGCGTCTGTTCCCAGCAAGTACAGTGTATTGGACTGAAGAGAAGCTACTGTTCTTGTCAGTTTCCTAAGCATAGTTGAACTAGATATGCCCCGTGTGTGTAGGAAGCACAGTTCTTTTGTTCTGAGCAAGCTCACTGTTCTGGCCCTATAGGAAACACAGGAGAGTAGAAGAGTGCTGTTTTCTCAAAAGCAGAGTGTGTTTCTTGCAAGGCGAGCTAGCGTTTGTTTCCCAGTCCTAAACAGAGTAGAATCCCATGCAGTTTCTGGTCCTACGAGCAAGAGTTGTTTTCTGCTAAGAAGAGTCACCCTTGCGCTCCCATTGCCATACACAGTGCAAATAGCACTCGCGTCTGTTCCCAGCAAGTACAGTGTACTGGACTGAAGAGAAGCTACTGTTCTGGTCAGTTTCCTAAGCAGAGTTGAACTAGATATGCCCCGTGTGTGTAGGAAGCACAGTTCTTTTGTTCTGAGCAAGCTCACTGTTCTGGTCCTATAGGAAACACAGGAGAGTAGAAGAGTGCTGTTTTCTCAAAAGCAGAGTGTGTTTCTTGCAAGGCGAGCTAGCGTTTGTTTCCCAGTCCTAAACGGAGTAGAATCCCATGCAGTTTCTGGTCCTACGAGCAAGAGTTGTTTTCTGCTAAGAAGAGTCACTATTGCGCTCCCATTGCCATACACAGTGCAAATAGCACTCGCGTCTGTTCCCAGCAAGTACAGTGTATTGGACTGAAGAGAAGCTACTGTTCTGGTCAGTTTCCTAAGCAGAGTTGAACTAGATATGCCCCGTGTGTGTAGGAAGCACAGTTGTTTTGTTCTGAGCAAGCTCACTGTTCTGGCCCTATAGGAAACACAGGAGAGTAGAAGAGTGCTGTTTTCTCAAAAGCAGAGTGTGTTTCTTGCAAGGCGAGCTAGCGTTTGTTTCCCAGTCCTAAACGGAGTTGAATCCCATGCAGTTTCTGGTCCTACGAGCAAGAGTTGTTTTCTGCTAAGAAGAGTCACTATTGCGATCCCATTGCCGTACACAGTGCAAATAGCACTCGCGTCTGTTCCCAGCAAGTACAGTGTATTGGACTGAAGAGAAGCTACTGTTCTGGTCAGTTTCCTAAGCAGAGTTGAACTAGATATGCCCCGTGTGTGTAGGAAGCACAGTTCTTTGGTTCTGAGCAAGCTCACTGTTCTGGCCCTATAGGAAACACAGGAGAGTAGAAGAGTGCTGTTTTCTCAAAAGCAGAGTGTGTTTCTTGCAAGGCGAGCTAGCGTTTGTTTCCCATTCCTAAACGGAGTTGAATCCCATGCAGTTTGTGGTCCTACGAGCAAGAGTTGTTTTCTGCTAAGAAGAGTCACTATTGCGCTCCCATTGCCGTACACAGTGCAAATAGCACTCGCGTCTGTTCCCAGCAAGTACAGTGTATTGGACTGAAGAGAAGCTACTGTTCTTGTCAGTTTCCTAAGCAGAGTTGAACTAGATATGCCCCGTGTGTGTAGGAAGCACAGTTGTTTTGTTCTGAGCAAGCTCACTGTTCTGGCCCTATAGGAAACACAGGAGAGTAGAAGAGTGCTGTTTTCTCAAAAGCAGAGTGTTTTTCTTGCAAGGCGAGCTAGCGTTTGTTTCCCAGTCCTAAACGGAGTTGAATCCCATGCAGTTTGTGGTCCTACGAGCAAGAGTTGTTTTCTGCTAAGAAGAGTCACTATTGCGCTCCCATTGCCATACACAGTGCAAATAGCACTCGCGTCTGTTCCCAGCAAGTACAGTGTATTGGACTGAAGAGAAGCTACTGTTCTGGTCAGTTTCCTAAGCAGAGTTGAACTAGATATGCCCTGTGTGTGTAGGAAGCACAGTTCTTTTGTTCTGAGCAAGCTCACTGTTCTGGCCCTATAGGAAACACAGGAGAGTAGAAGAGTGCTGTTTTCTCAAAAGCAGAGTGTGTTTCTTGCAAGGCGAGCTAGCGTTTGTTTCCCAGTCCTAAACGGAGTTGAATCCCATGCAGTTTGTGGTCCTACGAGCAAGAGTTGTTTTCTGCTAAGAAGAGTCACTATTGCGCTCCCATTGCCATACACAGTGCAAATAGCACTCGCGTCTGTTCCCAGCAAGTACAGTGTATTGGACTGAAGAGAAGCTACTGTTCTGGTCAGTTTCCTAAGCAGAGTTGAACTAGATATGCCCCGTGTGTGTAGGAAGCACAGTTCTTTTGTTCTGAGCAAGCTCACTGTTCTGGTCCTATAGGAAACACAGGAGAGTAGAAGAGTGCTGTTTTCTCAAAAGCAGAGTGTGTTTCTTGCAAGGCGAGCTAGCGTTTGTTTCCCAGTCCTAAACGGAGTAGAATCCCATGCAGTTTCTGGTCCTACGAGCAAGAGTTGTTTTCTGCTAAGAAGAGTCACTATTGCGCTCCCATTGCCATACACAGTGCAAATAGCAATCGCGTCTGTTCCCAGCAAGTACAGTGTATTGGACTGAAGAGAAGCTACTGTTCTGGTCAGTTTCCTAAGCAGAGTTGAACTAGATATGCCCCGTGTGTGTAGGAAGCACAGTTCTTTGGTTCTGAGCAAGCTCACTGTTCTGGCCCTATAGGAAACACAGGAGAGTAGAAGAGTGCTGTTTTCTCAAAAGCAGAGTGTGTTTCTTGCAAGGCGAGCTAGCGTTTGTTTCCCAGTCCTAAACGGAGTTGAATCCCATGCAGTTTCTGGTCCTAAGAGCAAGAGTTGTTTTCTGCTAAGAAGAGTCACTATTGCGCTCCCATTGCCGTACACAGTGCAAATAGCACTCGCGTCTGTTCCCAGCAAGTACAGTGTATTGGACTGAAGAGAAGCTACTGTTCTTGTCAGTTTCCTAAGCAGAGTTGAACTAGATATGCCCCGTGTGTGTAGGAAGCACAGTTGTTTTGTTCTGAGCAAGCTCACTGTTCTGGCCCTATAGGAAACACAGGAGAGTAGAAGAGTGCTGTTTTCTCAAAAGCAGAGTGTGTTTCTTGCAAGGCGAGCTAGCGTTTGTTTCCCAGTCCTAAACGGAGTTGAATCCCATGCAGTTTGTGGTCCTACGAGCAAGAGTTGTTTTCTGCTAAGAAGAGTCACTATTGCGCTCCCATTGCCATACACAGTGCAAATAGCACTCGCGTCTGTTCCCAGCAAGTACAGTGTATTGGACTGAAGAGAAGCTACTGTTCTGGTCAGTTTCCTAAGCAGAGTTGAACTAGATATGCCCCGTGTGTGTAGGAAGCACAGTTCTTTTGTTCTGAGCAAGCTCACTGTTCTGGCCCTATAGGAAACACAGGAGAGTAGAAGAGTGCTGTTTTCTCAAAAGCAGAGTGTGTTTCTTGCAAGGCGAGCTAGCGTTTGTTTCCCAGTCCTAAACGGAGTTGAATCCCATGCAGTTTGTGGTCCTACGAGCAAGAGTTGTTTTCTGCTAAGAAGAGTCACTATTGCGCTCCCATTGCCATACACAGTGCAAATAGCACTCGCGTCTGTTCCCAGCAAGTACAGTGTATTGGACTGAAGAGAAGCTACTGTTCTGGTCAGTTTCCTAAGCAGAGTTGAACTAGATATGCCCCGTGTGTGTAGGAAGCACAGTTGTTTTGTTCTGAGCAAGCTCACTGTTCTGGCCCTATAGGAAACACAGGAGAGTAGAAGAGTGCTGTTTTCTCAAAAGCAGAGTGTGTTTCTTGCAAGGCGAGCTAGCGTTTGTTTCCCAATCCTAAACGGAGTTGAATCCCATGCAGTTTGTGGTCCTACGAGCAAGAGTTGTTTTCTGCTAAGAAGAGTCACTATTGCGCTCCCATTGCCATACACAGTGCAAATAGCACTCGCGTCTGTTCCCAGCAAGTACAGTGTATTGGACTGAAGAGAAGCTACTGTTCTGGTCAGTTTCCTAAGCAGAGTTGAACTAGATATGCCCCGTGTGTGTAGGAAGCACAGTTTTTTTGTTCTGAGCAAGCTCACTGTTCTGGCCCTATAGGAAACACAGGAGAGTAGAAGAGTGCTGTTTTCTCAAAAGCAGAGTGTGTTTCTTGCAAGGCGAGCTAGCGTTTGTTTCCCAGTCCTAAACGGAGTTGAATCCCATGCAGTTTCTGGTCCTAGGAGCAAGAGTTGTTTTCTGCTAAGAAGAGTCACTATTGCGCTCCCATTGCCATACACAGTGGAAATAGCACTCACGTCTGTTCCCAGCAAGTACAGTGTATTGGATTGAAGAGAAGCTACTGTTCTTGTCAGTTTCCTAAGCAGAGTTGAACTAGATATGGCCCGTGTGTGTAGGAAGCACAGTTCTTTTGTTCTGAGCAAGCTCACTGTTCTGGCCCTATAGGAAACACAGGAGAGTAGAAGAGTGCTGTTTTCTCAAAAGCAGAGTGTGTTTTTTGCAAGGCGAGCTAGCGTTTGTTTCCCAGTCCTAAACGGAGTTGAATCCCATGCAGATTCTGGTCCTACAAGCAAGAGTTGTTTTCTGCTAAGAAGAGTCACTATTGCGCTCCCATTGCCATACACAGTGCAAATAGCACTCGCGTCTGTTCCCAGCAAGTACAGTGTATTGGACTGAAGAGAAGCTACTGTTCTGGTCAGTTTCCTAAGCAGAGTTGAACTAGATATGCCCCGTGTGTGTAGGAAGCACAGTTCTTTTGTTCTGAGCAAGCTCACTGTTCTGGCCCTATAGGAAACACAGGAGAGTAGAAGAGTGCTGTTTTCTCAAAAGCAGAGTGTGTTTCTTGCAAGGCGAGCTAGCGTTTGTTTCCAAGTCCTAAACGGAGTTGAATCCCATGCAGTTTCTGGTCCTACGAGCAAGAGTTGTTTTCTGCTAAGAAGAGTCACTATTGCGCTCCCATTGCCATACACAGTGCAAATAGCACTCGCGTCTGTTCCCAGCAAGTACAGTGTATTGGACTGAAGAGAAGCTACTGTTCTGGTCAGTTTCCTAAGCAGAGTTGAACTAGATATGCCCCGTGTGTGTAGGAAGCACAGTTCTTTTGTTCTGAGCAAGCTCACTGTTCTGGCCCTATAGGAAACACAGGAGAGTAGAAGAGTGCTGTTTTCTCAAAAGCAGAGTGTGTTTCTTGCAAGGCGAGCTAGCGTTTGTTTCCCAGTCCTAAACGGAGTTGAATCCCATGCAGTTTGTGGTCCTACGAGCAAGAGTTGTTTTCTGCTAAGAAGAGTCACTATTGCGCTCCCATTGCCATACACAGTGCAAATAGCACTCGCGTCTGTTCCCAGCAAGTACAGTGTATTGGACTGAAGAGAAGCTACTGTTCTGGTCAGTTTCCTAAGCAGAGTTGAACTAGATATGCCCCGTGTGTGTAGGAAGCACAGTTGTTTTGTTCTGAGCAAGCTCACTGTTCTGGCCCTATAGGAAACACAGGAGAGTAGAAGAGTGCTGTTTTCTCAAAAGCAGAGTGTGTTTCTTGCAAGGCGAGCTAGCGTTTGTTTCCCAGTCCTAAACGGAGTTGAATCCCATGCAGTTTGTGGTCCTATGAGCAAGAGTTGTTTTCTGCTAAGAAGAGTCACTATTGCGCTCCCATTGCCATACACAGTGCAAATAGCACTCGCGTCTGTTCCCAGCAAGTACAGTGTATTGGACTGAAGAGAAGCTACTGTTCTGGTCAGTTTCCTAAGCAGAGTTGAACTAGATATGCCCCGTGTGTGTAGGAAGCACAGTTGTTTTGTTCTGAGCAAGCTCACTGTTCTGGCCCTATAGGAAACACAGGAGAGTAGAAGAGTGCTGTTTTCTCAAAAGCAGAGTGTGTTTCTTGCAAGGCGAGCTAGCGTTTGTTTCCCAGTCCTAAACGGAGTAGAATCCCATGCAGTTTGTGGTCCTACGAGCAAGAGTTGTTTTCTGCTAAGAAGAGTCACTATTGCGCTCCCATTGCCATACACAGTGCAAATAGCAATCGCGTCTGTTCCCAGCAAGTACAGTGTATTGGACTGAAGAGAAGCTACTGGTCTGGTCAGTTTCCTAAGCAGAGTTGAACTAGATATGCCCCGTGTGTGTAGGAAGCACAGTTCTTTGGTTCTGAGCAAGCTCACTGTTCTGGCCCTATAGGAAACACAGGAGAGTAGAAGAGTGCTGTTTTCTCAAAAGCAGAGTGTGTTTCTTGCAAGGCGAGCTAGCGTTTGTTTCCCAGTCCTAAACGGAGTTGAATCCCATGCAGTTTCTGGTCCTACGAGCAAGAGTTGTTTTCTGCTAAGAAGAGTCACTATTGCGCTCCCATTGCCGTACACAGTGCAAATAGCACTCGCGTCTGTTCCCAGCAAGTACAGTGTATTGGACTGAAGAGAAGCTACTGTTCTTGTCAGTTTCCTAAGCAGAGTTGAACTAGATATGCCCCGTGTGTGTAGGAAGCACAGTTGTTTTGTTCTGAGCAAGCTCACTGTTCTGGCCCTATAGGAAACACAGGAGAGTAGAAGAGTGCTGTTTTCTCAAAAGCAGAGTGTGTTTCTTGCAAGGCGAGCTAGCGTTTGTTTTCCAGTCCTAAACGGAGTTGAATCCCATGCAGTTTCTGGTCCTACGAGCAAGAGTTGTTTTCTGCTAAGAAGAGTCACTATTGCGCTCCCATTGCCATACACAGTGCAAATAGCACTCGCGTCTGTTCCCAGCAAGTACAGTGTATTGGACTGAAGAGAAGCTACTGTTCTGGTCAGTTTCCTAAGCAGAGTTGAACTAGATATGCCCCGTGTGTGTAGGAAGCACAGTTCTTTTGTTCTGAGCAAGCTCACTGTTCTGGCCCTATAGGAAACACAGGAGAGTAGAAGAGTGCTGTTTTCTCAAAAGCAGAGTGTGTTTCTTGCAAGGCGAGCTAGCGTTTGTTTCCCAGTCCTAAACGGAGTTGAATCCCATGCAGTTTCTGGTCCTACGAGCAAGAGTTGTTTTCTGCTAAGAAGAGTCACTATTGCGCTCCCATTGCCATACACAGTGCAAATAGCACTCGCGTCTGTTCCCAGCAAGTACAGTGTATTGGACTGAAGAGAAGCTACTGTTCTGGTCAGTTTCCTAAGCAGAGTTGAACTAGATATGCCCCGTGTGTGTAGGAAGCACAGTTCTTTGGTTCTGAGCAAGCTCACTGCTCTGGCCCTATAGGAAACACAGGAGAGTAGAAGAGTGCTGTTTTCTCAAAAGCAGAGTGTGTTTCTTGCAAGGCGAGCTAGCGTTTGTTTCCCAGTCCTAAACGGAGTTGAATCCCATGCAGTTTCTGGTCCTACGAGCAAGAGTTGTTTTCTGCTAAGAAGAGTCACTATTGCGCTCCCATTGCCATACACAGTGCAAATAGCACTCGCGTCTGTTCCCAGCAAGTACAGTGTATTGGACTGAGGAGAAGCTACTGTTCTGGTCAGTTTCCTAAGCAGAGTTGAACTAGATATGCCCCGTGTGTGTAGGAAGCACAGTTCTTTTGTTCTGAGCAAGCTCACTGTTCTGGCCCTATAGGAAACACAGGAGAGTAGAAGAGTGCTGTTTTCTCAAAAGCAGAGTGTGTTTCTTGCAAGGCGAGCTAGCATTTGTTTCCCAGTCCTAAACGGAGTTGAATCCCATGCAGTTTGTGGTCCTACGAGCAAGAGTTGTTTTCTGCTAAGAAGAGTTACTATTGCGCTCCCATTGCCATACACAGTGCAAATAGCACTCGCGTCTGTTCCCAGCAAGTACAGTGTATTGGACTGAAGAGAAGCTACTTTTCTGGTCAGTTTCCTAAGCAGAGTTGAACTAGATATGCCCCGTGTGTGTAGGAAGCACAGTTGTTTTGTTCTGAGCAAGCTCACTGTTCTGGCCCTATAGGAAACACAGGAGAGTAGAAGAGTGCTGTTTTCTCAAAAGCAGAGTGTGTTTCTTGCAAGGCGAGCTAGCGTTTGTTTCCCAGTCCTAAACAGAGTTGAATCCCATGCAGATTCTGGTCCTACGAGCAAGAGTTGTTTTCTGCTAAGAAGAGTCACTATTGCGCTCCCATTGCCATACACAGTGCAAATAGCACTCGCGTCTGTTCCCAGCAAGTACAGTGTATTGGACGGAAGAGAAGCTACTGTTCTGGTCAGTTTCCTAAGCAGAGTTGAACTAGATATGCCCCGTGTGTGTAGGAAGCACAGTTCTTTTGTTCTGAGCAAGCTCACTGTTCTGGCCCTATAGGAAACACAGGAGAGTAGAAGAGTGCTGTTTTCTCAAAAGCAGAGTGTGTTTCTTGCAAGGCGAGCTAGCGTTTGTTTCCCAGTCCTAAACAGAGTAGAATCCCATGCAGTTTCTGGTCTACGAGCAACAGTTGTTTTCTGCTAAGAAGAGTCACTATTGCGCTCCCATTGCCATACACAGTGCAAATAGCACTCGCGTCTGTTCCCAGCAAGTACAGTGTATTGGACTGAAGAGAAGCTACTGTTCTGGTCAGTTTCCTAAGCAGAGTTGAACTAGATATGCCCCGTGTGTGTAGGAAGCACAGTTCTTTTGTTCTGAGCAAGCTCACTGTTCTGGCCCTATAGGAAACACAGGAGAGTAGAAGAGTGCTGTTTTCTCAAAAGCAGAGTGTGTTTCTTGCAAGGCGAGCTAGCGTTTGTTTCCCAGTCCTAAACGGAGTTGAATCCCATGCAGTTTGTGGTCCTACGAGCAAGAGTTGTTTTCTGCTAAGAAGAGTCACTATTGCGCTCCCATTGCCATACACAGTGCAAATAGCACTCGCGTCTGTTCCCAGCAAGTACAGTGTATTGGACTGAAGAGAAGCTACTGTTCTGGTCAGTTTCCTAAGCAGAGTTGAACTAGATATGCCCCGTGTGTGTAGGAAGCACAGTTCTTTTGTTCTGAGCAAGCTCACTGTTCTGGTCCTATAGGAAACACAGGAGAGTAGAAGAGTGCTGTTTTCTCAAAAGCAGAGTGTGTTTCTTGCAAGGCGAGCTAGCGTTTGTTTCCCAGTCCTAAACGGAGTAGAATCCCATGCAGTTTCTGGTCCTACGAGCAAGAGTTGTTTTCTGCTAAGAAGAGTCACTATTGCGCTCCCATTGCCATACACAGTGCAAATAGCAATCGCGTCTGTTCCCAGCAAGTACAGTGTATTGGACTGAAGAGAAGCTACTGTTCTGGTCAGTTTCCTAAGCAGAGTTGAACTAGATATGCCCCGTGTGTGTAGGAAGCACAGTTCTTTGGTTCTGAGCAAGCTCACTGTTCTGGCCCTATAGGAAACACAGGAGAGTAGAAGAGTGCTGTTTTCTCAAAAGCAGAGTGTGTTTCTTGCAAGGCGAGCTAGCGTTTGTTTCCCAGTCGTAAACGGAGTTGAATCCCATGCAGTTTCTGGTCCTACGAGCAAGAGTTGTTTTCTGCTAAGAAGAGTCACTATTGCGCTCCCATTGCCGTACACAGTGCAAATAGCACTCGCGTCTGTTCCCAGCAAGTACAGTGTATTGGACTGAAGAGAAGCTACTGTTCTTGTCAGTTTCCTAAGCAGAGTTGAACTAGATATGCCCCGTGTGTGTAGGAAGCACAGTTGTTTTGTTCTGAGCAAGCTCACTGTTCTGGCCCTATAGGAAACACAGGAGAGTAGAAGAGTGCTGTTTTCTCAAAAGCAGAGTGTGTTTCTTGCAAGGCGAGCTAGCGTTTGTTTCCCAGTCCTAAACGGAGTTGAATCCCATGCAGTTTGTGGTCCTACGAGCAAGAGTTGTTTTCTGCTAAGAAGAGTCACTATTGCGCTCCCATTGCCATACACAGTGCAAATAGCACTCGCGTCTGTTCCCAGCAAGTACAGTGTATTGGACTGAAGAGAAGCTACTGTTCTGGTCAGTTTCCTAAGCAGAGTTGAACTAGATATGCCCCGTGTGTGTAGGAAGCACAGTTCTTTTGTTCTGAGCAAGCTCACTGTTCTGGTCCTATAGGAAACACAGGAGAGTAGAAGAGTGCTGTTTTCTCAAAAGCAGAGTGTGTTTCTTGCAAGGCGAGCTAGCGTTTGTTTCCCAGTCCTAAACGGAGTAGAATCCCATGCAGTTTCTGGTCCTACGAGCAAGAGTTGTTTTCTGCTAAGAAGAGTCACTATTGCGCTCCCATTGCCATACACAGTGCAAATAGCAATCGCGTCTGTTCCCAGCAAGTACAGTGTATTGGACTGAAGAGAAGCTACTGTTCTGGTCAGTTTCCTAAGCAGAGTTGAACTAGATATGCCCCGTGTGTGTAGGAAGCACAGTTCTTTGGTTCTGAGCAAGCTCACTGTTCTGGCCCTATAGGAAACACAGGAGAGTAGAAGAGTGCTGTTTTCTCAAAAGCAGAGTGTGTTTCTTGCAAGGCGAGCTAGCGTTTGTTTCCCAGTCCTAAACGGAGTTGAATCCCATGCAGTTTCTGGTCCTACGAGCAAGAGTTGTTTTCTGCTAAGAAGAGTCACTATTGCGCTCCCATTGCCATACACAGTGCAAATAGCACTCTCGTCTGTTCCCAGCAAGTACAGTGTATTGGACTGAAGAGAAGCTACTGTTCTTGTCAGTTTCCTAAGCAGAGTTGAACTAGATATGCCCCGTGTGTGTAGGAAGCACAGTTCTTTTGTTCTGAGCAAGCTCACTGTTCTGGCCCTATAGGAAACACAGGAGAGTAGAAGAGTGCTGTTTTCTCAAAAGCAGAGTGTGTTTCTTGCAAGGCGAGCTAGCGTTTGTTTCCCAGTCCTAAACGGAGTTGAATCCCATGCAGTTTCTGGTCCTACGAGCAAGAGTTGTTTTCTGCTAAGAAGAGTCACTATTGCGCTCCCATTGCCATACACAGTGCAAATAGCACTCGCGTCTGTTCCCAGCAAGTACAGTGTATTGGACTGAAGAGAAGCTACTGTTCTGGTCAGTTTCCTAAGCAGAGTTGAACTAGATATGCCCCGTGTGTGTAGGAAGCACAGTTCTTTTGTTCTGAGCAAGCTCACTGTTCTGGCCCTATAGGAAACACAGGAGAGTAGAAGAGTGCTGTTTTCTCAAAAGCAGAGTGTGTTTCTTGCAAGGCGAGCTAGCGTTTGTTTCCCAGTCCTAAACGGAGTTGAATCCCATGCAGATTCTGGTCCTACGAGCAAGAGTTGTTTTCTGCTAAGAAGAGTCACTATTGAGCTCCCATTGCCATACACAGTGCAAATAGCACTCGCGTCTGTTCCCAGCAAGTACAGTGTATTGGACTGAAGAGAAGCTACTGTTCTGGTCAGTTTCCTAAGCAGAGTTGAACTAGATATGCCCCGTGTGTGTAGGAAGCACAGTTTTTTTGTTCTGAGCAAGCTCACTGTTCTGGCCCTATAGGAAACACAGGAGAGTAGAAGAGTGCTGTTTTCTCAAAAGCAGAGTGTGTTTCTTGCAAGGCGAGCTAGCGTTTGTTTCCCAGTCCTAAACGGAGTTGAATCCCATGCAGTTTCTGGTCCTACGAGCAAGAGTTGTTTTCTGCTAAGAAGAGTCACTATTGAGCTCCCATTGCCATACACAGTGCAAATAGCACTCGCGTCTGTTCCCAGCAAGTACAGTGTATTGGACTGAAGAGAAGCTACTGTTCTTGTCAGTTTCCTAAGCAGAGTTGAACTAGATATGCCCCGTGTGTGTAGGAAGCACAGTTCTTTTGTTCTGAGCAAGCTCACTGTTCTGGCCCTATAGGAAACACAGGAGAGTAGAAGAGTGCTGTTTTCTCAAAAGCAGAGTGTGTTTCTTGCAAGGCGAGCTAGCGTTTGTTTCCCAGTCCTAAACGGAGTTGAATCCCATGCAGTTTCTGGTCCTACGAGCAAGAGTTGTTTTCTGCTAAGAAGAGTCACTATTGCGCTCCCATTGCCATACACAGTGCAAATAGCACTCGCGTCTGTTCCCAGCAAGTACAGTGTATTGGACTGAAGAGAAGCTACTGTTCTGGTCAGTTTCCTAAGCAGAGTTGAACTAGATATGCCCCGTGTGTGTAGGAAGCACAGTTGTTTTGTTCTGAGCAAGCTCACTGTTCTGGCCCTATAGGAAACACAGGAGAGTAGAAGAGTGCTGTTTTCTCAAAAGCAGAGTGTGTTTCTTGCAAGGCGAGCTAGCGTTTGTTTCCAAGTCCTAAACGGAGTTGAATCCCATGCAGTTTCTGGTCCTACGAGCAAGAGTTGTTTTCTGCTTAGAAGAGTCACTATTGCGCTCCCATTGCCATACACAGTGCAAATAGCACTCGCGTCTGTTCCCAGCAAGTACAGTGTATTGGACTGAAGAGAAGCTACTGTTCTGGTCAGTTTCCTAAGCAGAGTTGAACTAGATATGCCCCGTGTGTGTAGGAAGCACAGTTCTTTTGTTCTGAGCAAGCTCACTGTTCTGGTCCTATAGGAAACACAGGAGAGTAGAAGAGTGCTGTTTTCTCAAAAGCAGAGTGTGTTTCTTGCAAGGCGAGCTAGCGTTTGTTTCCCAGTCCTAAACGGAGTAGAATCCCATGCAGTTTCTGGTCCTACGAGCAAGAGTTGTTTTCTGCTAAGAAGAGTCACTATTGCGCTCCCATTGCCATACACAGTGCAAATAGCAATCGCGTCTGTTCCCAGCAAGTACAGTGTATTGGACTGAAGAGAAGCTACTGTTCTGGTCAGTTTCCTAAGCAGAGTTGAACTAGATATGCCCCGTGTGTGTAGGAAGCACAGTTCTTTGGTTCTGAGCAAGCTCACTGTTCTGGCCCTATAGGAAACACAGGAGAGTAGAAGAGTGCTGTTTTCTCAAAAGCAGAGTGTGTTTCTTGCAAGGCGAGCTAGCGTTTGTTTCCCAGTCCTAAACGGAGTTGAATCCCATGCAGTTTCTGGTCCTACGAGCAAGAGTTGTTTTCTGCTAAGAAGAGTCACTATTGCGCTCCCATTGCCATACACAGTGCAAATAGCACTCTCGTCTGTTCCCAGCAAGTACAGTGTATTGGACTGAAGAGAAGCTACTGTTCTTGTCAGTTTCCTAAGCAGAGTTGAACTAGATATGCCCCGTGTGTGTAGGAAGCACAGTTCTTTTGTTCTGAGCAAGCTCACTGTTCTGGCCCTATAGGAAACACAGGAGAGTAGAAGAGTGCTGTTTTCTCAAAAGCAGAGTGTGTTTCTTGCAAGGCGAGCTAGCGTTTGTTTCCCAGTCCTAAACGGAGTTGAATCCCATGCAGTTTCTGGTCCTACGAGCAAGAGTTGTTTTCTGCTAAGAAGAGTCACTATTGCGCTCCCATTGCCATACACAGTGCAAATAGCACTCGCGTCTGTTCCCAGCAAGTACAGTGTATTGGACTGAAGAGAAGCTACTGTTCTGGTCAGTTTCCTAAGCAGAGTTGAACTAGATATGCCCCGTGTGTGTAGGAAGCACAGTTCTTTTGTTCTGAGCAAGCTCACTGTTCTGGCCCTATAGGAAACACAGGAGAGTAGAAGAGTGCTGTTTTCTCAAAAGCAGAGTGTGTTTCTTGCAAGGCGAGCTAGCGTTTGTTTCCCAGTCCTAAACGGAGTTGAATCCCATGCAGATTCTGGTCCTACGAGCAAGAGTTGTTTTCTGCTAAGAAGAGTCACTATTGAGCTCCCATTGCCATACACAGTGCAAATAGCACTCGCGTCTGTTCCCAGCAAGTACAGTGTATTGGACTGAAGAGAAGCTACTGTTCTGGTCAGTTTCCTAAGCAGAGTTGAACTAGATATGCCCCGTGTGTGTAGGAAGCACAGTTTTTTTGTTCTGAGCAAGCTCACTGTTCTGGCCCTATAGGAAACACAGGAGAGTAGAAGAGTGCTGTTTTCTCAAAAGCAGAGTGTGTTTCTTGCAAGGCGAGCTAGCGTTTGTTTCCCAGTCCTAAACGGAGTTGAATCCCATGCAGTTTCTGGTCCTACGAGCAAGAGTTGTTTTCTGCTAAGAAGAGTCACTATTGAGCTCCCATTGCCATACACAGTGCAAATAGCACTCGCGTCTGTTCCCAGCAAGTACAGTGTATTGGACTGAAGAGAAGCTACTGTTCTTGTCAGTTTCCTAAGCAGAGTTGAACTAGATATGCCCCGTGTGTGTAGGAAGCACAGTTCTTTTGTTCTGAGCAAGCTCACTGTTCTGGCCCTATAGGAAACACAGGAGAGTAGAAGAGTGCTGTTTTCTCAAAAGCAGAGTGTGTTTCTTGCAAGGCGAGCTAGCGTTTGTTTCCCAGTCCTAAACGGAGTTGAATCCCATGCAGTTTCTGGTCCTACGAGCAAGAGTTGTTTTCTGCTAAGAAGAGTCACTATTGCGCTCCCATTGCCATACACAGTGCAAATAGCACTCGCATCTGTTCCCAGCAAGTACAGTGTATTGGACTGAAGAGAAGCTACTGTTCTGGTCAGTTTCCTAAGCAGAGTTGAACTAGATATGCCCCGTGTGTGTAGGAAGCACAGTTGTTTTGTTCTGAGCAAGCTCACTGTTCTGGCCCTATAGGAAACACAGGAGAGTAGAAGAGTGCTGTTTTCTCAAAAGCAGAGTGTGTTTCTTGCAAGGCGAGCTAGCGTTTGTTTCCAAGTCCTAAACGGAGTTGAATCCCATGCAGTTTCTGGTCCTACGAGCAAGAGTTGTTTTCTGCTTAGAAGAGTCACTATTGCGCTCCCATTGCCATACACAGTGCAAATAGCACTCGCGTCTGTTCCCAGCAAGTACAGTGTATTGGACTGAAGAGAAGCTACTGTTCTGGTCAGTTTCCTAAGCAGAGTTGAACTAGATATGCCCCGTGTGTGTAGGAAGCACAGTTCTTTTGTTCTGAGCAAGCTCACTGTTCTGGCCCTATAGGAAACACAGGAGAGTAGAAGAGTGCTGTTTTTTCAAAAGCAGAGTGTGTTTCTTGCAAGGCGAGCTAGCGTTTGTTTCCCAGTCCTAAACAGAGTAGAATCCCATGCAGTTTCTGGTCCTACGAGCAAGAGTTGTTTTCTGCTAAGAAGAGTCACCCTTGCGCTCCCATTGCCATACACAGTGCAAATAGCACTCGCGTCTGTTCCCAGCAAGTACAGTGTACTGGACTGAAGAGAAGCTACTGTTCTGGTCAGTTTCCTAAGCAGAGTTGAACTAGATATGCCCCGTGTGTGTAGGAAGCACAGTTCTTTTGTTCTGAGCAAGCTCACTGTTCTGGTCCTATAGGAAACACAGGAGAGTAGAAGAGTGCTGTTTTCTCAAAAGCAGAGTGTGTTTCTTGCAAGGCGAGCTAGCGTTTGTTTCCCAGTCCTAAACGGAGTAGAATCCCATGCAGTTTCTGGTCCTACGAGCAAGGGTTGTTTTCTGCTAAGAAGAGTCACTATTGCGCTCCCATTGCCATACACAGTGCAAATAGCACTCGCGTCTGTTCCCAGCAAGTACAGTGTATTGGACTGAAGAGAAGCTACTGTTCTGGTCAGTTTCCTAAGCAGAGTTGAACTAGATATGCCCCGTGTGTGTAGGAAGCACAGTTGTTTTGTTCTGAGCAAGCTCACTGTTCTGGCCCTATAGGAAACACAGGAGAGTAGAAGAGTGCTGTTTTCTCAAAAGCAGAGTGTGTTTCTTGCAAGGCGAGCTAGCGTTTGTTTTCCAGTCCTAAACGGAGTTGAATCCCATGCAGTTTCTGGTCCTACGAGCAAGAGTTGTTTTCTGCTAAGAAGAGTCACTATTGCGCTCCCATTGCCGTACACAGTGCAAATAGCACTCGCGTCTGTTCCCAGCAAGTACAGTGTATTGGACTGAAGAGAAGCTACTGTTCTTGTCAGTTTCCTAAGCAGAGTTGAACTAGATATGCCCCGTGTGTGTAGGAAGCACAGTTCTTTTGTTCTGAGCAAGCTCACTGTTCTGGCCCTATAGGAAACACAGGAGAGTAGAAGAGTGCTGTTTTCTCAAAAGCAGAGTGTGTTTCTTGCAAGGCGAGCTAGCGTTTGTTTCCCAGTCCTAAACAGAGTAGAATCCCATGCAGTTTCTGGTCTACGAGCAACAGTTGTTTTCTGCTAAGAAGAGTCACTATTGCGCTCCCATTGCCATACACAGTGCAAATAGCACTCGCGTCTGTTCCCAGCAAGTACAGTGTATTGGACTGAAGAGAAGCTACTGTTCTGGTCAGTTTCCTAAGCAGAGTTGAACTAGATATGCCCCGTGTGTGTAGGAAGCACAGTTCTTTTGTTCTGAGCAAGCTCACTGTTCTGGCCCTATAGGAAACACAGGAGAGTAGAAGAGTGCTGTTTTCTCAAAAGCAGAGTGTGTTTCTTGCAAGGCGAGCTAGCGTTTGTTTCCCAGTCCTAAACGGAGTTGAATCCCATGCAGTTTGTGGTCCTACGAGCAAGAGTTGTTTTCTGCTAAGAAGAGTCACTATTGCGCTCCCATTGCCATACACAGTGCAAATAGCACTCGCGTCTGTTCCCAGCAAGTACAGTGTATTGGACTGAAGAGAAGCTACTGTTCTGGTCAGTTTCCTAAGCAGAGTTGAACTAGATATGCCCCGTGTGTGTAGGAAGCACAGTTCTTTTGTTCTGAGCAAGCTCACTGTTCTGGTCCTATAGGAAACACAGGAGAGTAGAAGAGTGCTGTTTTCTCAAAAGCAGAGTGTGTTTCTTGCAAGGCGAGCTAGCGTTTGTTTCCCAGTCCTAAACGGAGTAGAATCCCATGCAGTTTCTGGTCCTACGAGCAAGAGTTGTTTTCTGCTAAGAAGAGTCACTATTGCGCTCCCATTGCCATACACAGTGCAAATAGCACTCGCGTCTGTTCCCAGCAAGTACAGTGTATTGGACTGAAGAGAAGCTACTGTTCTGGTCAGTTTCCTAAGCAGAGTTGAACTAGATATGCCCCGTGTGTGTAGGAAGCACAGTTCTTTGGTTCTGAGCAAGCTCACTGTTCTGGCCCTATAGGAAACACAGGAGAGTAGAAGAGTGCTGTTTTCTCAAAAGCAGAGTGTGTTTCTTGCAAGGCGAGCTAGCATTTGTTTCCCAGTCCTAAACGGAGTTGAATCCCATGCAGTTTCTGGTCCTACGAGCAAGAGTTGTTTTCTGCTAAGAAGAGTCACTATTGCGCTCCCATTGCCGTACACAGTGCAAATAGCACTCGCGTCTGTTCCCAGCAAGTACAGTGTATTGGACTGAAGAGAAGCTACTGTTCTTGTCAGTTTCCTAAGCAGAGTTGAACTAGATATGCCCCGTGTGTGTAGGAAGCACAGTTGTTTTGTTCTGAGCAAGCTCACTGTTCTGGCCCTATAGGAAACACAGGAGAGTAGAAGAGTGCTGTTTTCTCAAAAGCAGAGTGTGTTTCTTGCAAGGCGAGCTAGCGTTTGTTTCCCAGTCCTAAACGGAGTTGAATCCCATGCAGTTTCTGGTCCTACGAGCAAGAGTTGTTTTCTGCTAAGAAGAGTCACTATTGCGCTCCCATTGCCATACACAGTGCAAATAGCACTCGCGTCTGTTCCCAGCAAGTACAGTGTATTGGACTGAAGAGAAGCTACTGTTCTGGTCAGTTTCCTAAGCAGAGTTGAACTAGATATGCCCCGTGTGTGTAGGAAGCACAGTTCTTTTGTTCTGAGCAAGCTCACTGTTCTGGCCCTATAGGAAACACAGGAGAGTAGAAGAGTGCTGTTTTCTCAAAAGCAGAGTGTGTTTCTTGCAAGGCGAGCTAGCGTTTGTTTCCCAGTCCTAAACGGAGTTGAATCCCATGCAGTTTGTGGTCCTACGAGCAAGAGTTGTTTTCTGCTAAGAAGAGTCACTATTGCGCTCCCATTGCCATACACAGTGCAAATAGCACTCGCGTCTGTTCCCAGCAAGTACAGTGTATTGGACTGAAGAGAAGCTACTGTTCTGGTCAGTTTCCTAAGCAGAGTTGAACTAGATATGCCCCGTGTGTGTAGGAAGCACAGTTGTTTTGTTCTGAGCAAGCTCACTGTTCTGGCCCTATAGGAAACACAGGAGAGTAGAAGAGTGCTGTTTTCTCAAAAGCAGAGTGTGTTTCTTGCAAGGCGAGCTAGCGTTTGTTTCCCAGTCCTAAACGGAGTTGAATCCCATGCAGTTTGTGGTCCTACGAGCAAGAGTTGTTTTCTGCTAAGAAGAGTCACTATTGTGCTCCCATTGCCATACACAGTGCAAATAGCACTCGCGTCTGTTCCCAGCAAGTACAGTGTATTGGACTGAAGAGAAGCTACTGTTCTGGTCAGTTTCCTAAGCAGAGTTGAACTAGATATGCCCCGTGTGTGTAGGAAGCACAGTTTTTTTGTTCTGAGCAAGCTCACTGTTCTGGCCCTATAGGAAACACAGGAGAGTAGAAGAGTGCTGTTTTCTCAAAAGCAGAGTGTGTTTCTTGCAAGGCGAGCTAGCGTTTGTTTCCCAGTCCTAAACGGAGTTGAATCCCATGCAGTTTCTGGTCCTACGAGCAAGAGTTGTTTTCTGCTAAGAAGAGTCACTATTGCGCTCCCATTGCCATACACAGTGCAAATAGCACTCACGTCTGTTCCCAGCAAGTACAGTGTATTGGATTGAAGAGAAGCTACTGTTCTTGTCAGTTTCCTAAGCAGAGTTGAACTAGATATGGCCCGTGTGTGTAGGAAGCACAGTTCTTTTGTTCTGAGCAAGCTCACTGTTCTGGCCCTATAGGAAACACAGGAGAGTAGAAGAGTGCTGTTTTCTCAAAAGCAGAGTGTGTTTCTTGCAAGGCGAGCTAGCGTTTGTTTCCCAGTCCTAAACGGAGTTGAATCCCATGCAGATTCTGGTCCTACAAGCAAGAGTTGTTTTCTGCTAAGAAGAGTCACTATTGCGCTCCCATTGCCATACACAGTGCAAATAGCACTCGCGTCTGTTCCCAGCAAGTACAGTGTATTGGACTGAAGAGAAGCTACTGTTCTGGTCAGTTTCCTAAGCAGAGTTGAACTAGATATGCCCCGTGTGTGTAGGAAGCACAGTTCTTTTGTTCTGAGCAAGCTCACTGTTCTGGCCCTATAGGAAACACAGGAGAGTAGAAGAGTGCTGTTTTCTCAAAAGCAGAGTGTGTTTCTTGCAAGGCGAGCTAGCGTTTGTTTCCAAGTCCTAAACGGAGTTGAATCCCATGCAGTTTCTGGTCCTACGAGCAAGAGTTGTTTTCTGCTAAGAAGAGTCACTATTGCGCTCCCATTGCCATACACATTGCAAATAGCACTCGCGTCTGTTCCCAGCAAGTACAGTGTATTGGACTGAAGAGAAGCTACTGTTCTGGTCAGTTTCCTAAGCAGAGTTGAACTAGATATGCCCCGTGTGTGTAGGAAGCACAGTTCTTTTGTTCTGAGCAAGCTCACTGTTATGGCCCTATAGGAAACACAGGAGAGTAGAAGAGTGCTGTTTTCTCAAAAGCAGAGTGTGTTTCTTGCAAGGCGAGCTAGCGTTTGTTTCCCAGTCCTAAACGGAGTTGAATCCCATGCAGTTTCTGGTCCTACGAGCAAGAGTTGTTTTCTGCTAAGAAGAGTCACTATTGTGCTCCCATTGCCATACACAGTGCAAATAGCACTCGCGTCTGTTCCCAGCAAGTACAGTGTATTGGACTGAAGAGAAGCTACTGTTCTGGTCAGTTTCCTAAGCAGAGTTGAACTAGATATGCCCCGTGTGTGTAGGAAGCACAGTTGTTTTGTTCTGAGCAAGCTCACTGTTCTGGCCCTATAGGAAACACAGGAGAGTAGAAGAGTGCTGTTTTCTCAAAAGCAGAGTGTGTTTCTTGCAAGGCGAGCTAGCGTTTGTTTCCCAGTCCTAAACGGAGTTGAATCCCATGCAGTTTCTGGTCCTACGAGCAAGAGTTGTTTTCTGCTAAGAAGAGTCACTATTGCGCTCCCATTGCCATACACAGTGCAAATAGCACTCGCGTCTGTTCCCAGCAAGTACAGTGTATTGGACTGAAGAGAAGCTACTGTTCTGGTCAGTTTCCTAAGCAGAGTTGAACTAGATATGCCCCGTGTGTGTAGGAAGCACAGTTGTTTTGTTCTGAGCAAGCTCACTGTTCTGGCCCTATAGGAAACACAGGAGAGTAGAAGAGTGCTGTTTTCTCAAAAGCAGAGTGTGTTTCTTGCAAGGCGAGCTAGCGTTTGTTTCCCAGTCCTAAACGGAGTTGAATCCCATGCAGTTTGTGGTCCTATGAGCAAGAGTTGTTTTCTGCTAAGAAGAGTCACTATTGCGCTCCCATTGCCATACACAGTGCAAATAGCACTCGCGTCTGTTCCCAGCAAGTACAGTGTATTGGACTGAAGAGAAGCTACTGTTCTGGTCAGTTTCCTAAGCAGAGTTGAACTAGATATGCCCCGTGTGTGTAGGAAGCACAGTTGTTTTGTTCTGAGCAAGCTCACTGTTCTGGCCCTATAGGAAACACAGGAGAGTAGAAGAGTGCTGTTTTCTCAAAAGCAGAGTGTGTTTCTTGCAAGGCGAGCTAGCGTTTGTTTCCCAGTCCTAAACGGAGTAGAATCCCATGCAGTTTCTGGTCCTAGGAGCAAGAGTTGTTTTCTGCTAAGAAGAGTCACTATTGCGCTCCCATTGCCATACACAGTGCAAATAGCAATCGCGTCTGTTCCCAGCAAGTACAGTGTATTGGACTGAAGAGAAGCTACTGGTCTGGTCAGTTTCCTAAGCAGAGTTGAACTAGATATGCCCCGTGTGTGTAGGAAGCACAGTTCTTTGGTTCTGAGCAAGCTCACTGTTCTGGCCCTATAGGAAACACAGGAGAGTAGAAGAGTGCTGTTTTCTCAAAAGCAGAGTGTGTTTCTTGCAAGGCGAGCTAGCGTTTGTTTCCCAGTCCTAAACGGAGTTGAATCCCATGCAGTTTCTGGTCCTACGAGCAAGAGTTGTTTTCTGCTAAGAATAGTCACTATTGTGCTCCCATTGCCGTATACAGTGCAAATAGCACTCGCGTCTGTTCCCAGCAAGTACAGTGTATTGGACTGAAGAGAAGCTACTGTTCTTGTCAGTTTCCTAAGCAGAGTTGAACTAGATATGCCCCGTGTGTGTAGGAAGCACAGTTGTTTTGTTCTGAGCAAGCTCACTGTTCTGGCCGTATAGGAAACACAGGAGAGTAGAAGAGTGCTGTTTTCTCAAAAGCAGAGTGTGTTTCTTGCAAGGCGAGCTAGCGTTTGTTTCCCAGTCCTAAACGGAGTTGAATCCCATGCAGTTTCTGGTCCTACGAGCAAGAGTTGTTTTCTGCTAAGAAGAGTCACTATTGCGCTCCCATTGCCATACACAGTGCAAATAGCACTCGCGTCTGTTCCCAGCAAGTACAGTGTATTGGACTGAAGAGAAGCTACTGTTCTGGTCAGTTTCCTAAGCAGAGTTGAACTAGATATGCCCCGTGTGTGTAGGAAGCACAGTTCTTTTGTTCTGAGCAAGCTCACTGTTCTGGCCCTATAGGAAACACAGGAGAGTAGAAGAGTGCTGTTTTCTCAAAAGCAGAGTGTGTTTCTTGCAAGGCGAGCTAGCGTTTGTTTCCCAGTCCTAAACGGAGTTGAATCCCATGCAGTTTGTGGTATAAGAGCAAGAGTTGTTTTCTGCTAAGAAGAGTCACTATTGCGCTCCCATTGCCATACACAGTGCAAATAGCACTCGCGTCTGTTCCCAGCAAGTACAGTGTATTGGACTGAAGAGAAGCTACTGTTCTGGTCAGTTTCCTAAGCAGAGTTGAACTAGATATGCCCCGTGTGTGTAGGAAGCACAGTTGTTTTGTTCTGAGCAAGCTCACTGTTCTGGCCCTATAGGAAACACAGGAGAGTAGAAGAGTGCTGTTTTCTCAAAAGCAGAGTGTGTTTCTTGCAAGGCGAGCTAGCGTTTGTTTCCCAATCCTAAACGGAGTTGAATCCCATGCAGTTTGTGGTCCTACGAGCAAGAGATGTTTTCTGCTAAGAAGAGTCACTATTGCGCTCCCATTGCCATACACAGTGCAAATAGCACTCGCGTCTGTTCCCAGCAAGTACAGTGTATTGGACTGAAGAGAAGCTACTGTTCTGGTCAGTTTCCTAAGCAGAGTTGAACTAGATATGCCCCGTGTGTGTAGGAAGCACAGTTTTTTTGTTCTGAGCAAGCTCACTGTTCTGGCCCTATAGGAAACACAGGAGAGTAGAAGAGTGCTGTTTTCTCAAAAGCAGAGTGTGTTTCTTGCAAGGCGAGCTAGCGTTTGTTTCCCAGTCCTAAAGGGAGTTGAATCCCATGCAGTTTCTGGTCCTACGAGCAAGAGTTGTTTTCTGCTAAGAAGAGTCACTATTGCGCTCCCATTGCCATACACAGTGCAAATAGCACTCACGTCTGTTCCCAGCAAGTACAGTGTATTGGATTGAAGAGAAGCTACTGTTCTTGTCAGTTTCCTAAGCAGAGTTGAACTAGATATGGCCCGTGTGTGTAGGAAGCACAGTTCTTTTGTTCTGAGCAAGCTCACTGTACTGGCCCTATAGGAAACACAGGAGAGTAGAAGAGTGCTGTTTTCTCAAAAGCAGAGTGTGTTTTTTGCAAGGCGAGCTAGCGTTTGTTTCCCAGTCCTAAACGGAGTTGAATCCCATGCAGATTCTGGTCCTACGAGCAAGAGTTGTTTTCTGCTAAGAAGAGTCACTATTGCGCTCCCATTGCCATACTCAGTGCAAATAGCACTCGCGTCTGTTCCCAGCAAGTACAGTGTATTGGACTGAAGAGAAGCTACTGTTCTGGTCAGTTTCCTAAGCAGAGTTGAACTAGATATGCCCCGTGTGTGTAGGAAGCACAGTTCTTTTGTTCTGAGCAAGCTCACTGTTCTGGCCCTATAGGAAACACAGGAGAGTAGAAGAGTGCTGTTTTCTCAAAAGCAGAGTGTGTTTCTTGCAAGGCGAGCTAGCGTTTGTTTCCAAGTCCTAAACGGAGTAGAATCCCATGCAGTTTGTGGTCCTACGAGCAAGAGTTGTTTTCTGCTAGGAAGAGTCACTATTGAGCTCCCATTGCCATACACAGTGCAAATAGCACTCGCGTCTGTTCCCAGCAAGTACAGTGTATTGGACTGAAGAGAAGCTACTGTTCTGGTCAGTTTCCTAAGCAGAGTTGAACTAGATATGCCCCGTGTGTGTAGGAAGCACAGTTCTTTTGTTCTGAGCAAGCTCACTGTTCTGGCCCTATAGGAAACACAGGAGAGTAGAAGAGTGCTGTTTTCTCAAAAGCAGAGTGTGTTTTTTGCAAGGCGAGCTAGCGTTTGTTTCCCAGTCGTAATCGGAGTTGAATCCCATGCAGATTCTGGTCCTACGAGCAAGAGTTGTTTTCTGCTAAGAAGAGTCACTATTGCGCTCCCATTGCCATACACAGTGCAAATAGCACTCGCGTCTGTTCCCAGCAAGTACAGTGTATTGGACTGAAGAGAAGCTACTGTTCTGGTCAGTTTCCTAAGCAGAGTTGAACTAGATATGCCCCGTGTGTGTAGGAAGCACAGTTGTTTTGTTCTGAGCAAGCTCACTGTTCTGGCCCTATAGGAAACACAGGAGAGTAGAAGAGTGCTGTTTTCTCAAAAGCAGAGTGTGTTTCTTGCAAGGCGAGCTAGCCTTTGTTTCCCAGTCCTAAACGGAGTTGAATCCCATGCAGTTTCTGGTCCTACGAGCAAGAGTTGTTTTCTGCTAAGAAGAGTCACTATTGCGCTCCCATTGCCATACACAGTACAAATAGCACTCGCGTCTGTTCCCAGCAGGTACAGTGTATTGGACTGAAGAGAAGCTACTGTTCTGGTCAGTTTCCTGAGCAGAGTTGAACTAGATATGCCCCGTGTGTGTAGGAAGCACAGTTGTTTTGTTCTGAGCAAGCTCACTGTTCTGGCCCTATAGGAAACACAGGAGAGTAGAAGAGTGCTGTTTTCTCAAAAGCAGAGTGTGTTTCTTGCAAGGCGAGCTAGCGTTTGTTTCCCAGTCCTAAACGGAGTTGAATCCCATGCAGTTTCTGGTCCTACGAGCAAGAGTTGTTTTCTGCTAAGAAGAGTCACTATTGCGCTCCCATTGCCATACACAGTGCAAATAGCACTCACGTCTGTTCCCAGCAAGTACAGTGTATTGGATTGAAGAGAAGCTACTGTTCTTGTCAGTTTCCTAAGCAGAGTTGAACTAGATATGGCCCGTGTGTGTAGGAAGCACAGTTCTTTTGTTCTGAGCAAGCTCACTGTACTGGCCCTATAGGAAACACAGGAGAGTAGAAGAGTGCTGTTTTCTCAAAAGCAGAGTGTGTTTTTTGCAAGGCGAGCTAGCGTTTGTTTCCCAGTCCTAAACGGAGTTGAATCCCATGCAGATTCTGGTCCTACGAGCAAGAGTTGTTTTCTGCTAAGAAGAGTCACTATTGCGCTCCCATTGCCATACTCAGTGCAAATAGCACTCGCGTCTGTTCCCAGCAAGTACAGTGTATTGGACTGAAGAGAAGCTACTGTTCTGGTCAGTTTCCTAAGCAGAGTTGAACTAGATATGCCCCGTGTGTGTAGGAAGCACAGTTCTTTTGTTCTGAGCAAGCTCACTGTTCTGGCCCTATAGGAAACACAGGAGAGTAGAAGAGTGCTGTTTTCTCAAAAGCAGAGTGTGTTTCTTGCAAGGCGAGCTAGCGTTTGTTTCCAAGTCCTAAACGGAGTAGAATCCCATGCAGTTTGTGGTCCTACGAGCAAGAGTTGTTTTCTGCTAGGAAGAGTCACTATTGCGCTCCCATTGCCATACACAGTGCAAATAGCACTCGCGTCTGTTCCCAGCAAGTACAGTGTATTGGACTGAAGAGAAGCTACTGTTCTGGTCAGTTTCCTAAGCAGAGTTGAACTAGATATGCCCCCTGTGTGTAGGAAGCACAGTTCTTTTGTTCTGAGCAAGCTCACTGTTCTGGCCCTATAGGAAACACAGGAGAGTAGAAGAGTGCTGTTTTCTCAAAAGCAGAGTGTGTTTTTTGCAAGGCGAGCTAGCGTTTGTTTCCCAGTCGTAAACGGAGTTGAATCCCATGCAGATTCTGGTCCTACGAGCAAGAGTTGTTTTCTGCTAAGAAGAGTCACTATTGCGCTCCCATTGCCATACACAGTGCAAATAGCACTCGCGTCTGTTCCCAGCAAGTACAGTGTATTGGACTGAAGAGAAGCTACTGTTCTGGTCAGTTTCCTAAGCAGAGTTGAACTAGATATGCCCCGTGTGTGTAGGAAGCACAGTTGTTTTGTTCTGAGCAAGCTCACTGTTCTGGCCCTATAGGAAACACAGGAGAGTAGAAGAGTGCTGTTTTCTCAAAAGCAGAGTGTGTTTCTTGCAAGGCGAGCTAGCGTTTGTTTCCCAGTCCTAAACGGAGTTGAATCCCATGCAGTTTCTGGTCCTACGAGCAAGAGTTGTTTTCTGCTAAGAAGAGTCACTATTGCGCTCCCATTGCCATACACAGTGCAAATAGCACTCGCGTCTGTTCCCAGCAAGTACAGTGTATTGGACTGAAGAGAAGCTACTGTTCTGGTCAGTTTCCTGAGCAGAGTTGAACTAGATATGCCCCGTGTGTGTAGGAAGCACAGTTGTTTTGTTCTGAGCAAGCTCACTGTTCTGGCCCTATAGGAAACACAGGAGAGTAGAAGAGTGCTGTTTTCTCAAAAGCAGAGTGTGTTTCTTGCAAGGCGAGCTAGCGTTTGTTTCCCAGTCCTAAACGGAGTTGAATCCCATGCAGTTTCTGGTCCTACGAGCAAGAGTTGTTTTCTGCTAAGAAGAGTCACTATTGCGCTCCCATTGCCGTACACAGTGCAAATAGCACTCGCGTCTGTTCCCAGCAAGTACAGTGTATTGGATTGAAGAGAAGCTACTGTTCTTGTCAGTTTCCTAAGCAGAGTTGAACTAGATATGGCCCGTGTGTGTAGGAAGCACAGTTCTTTTGTTCTGAGCAAGCTCACTGTTCTGGCCCTATAGGAAACACAGGAGAGTAGAAGAGTGCTGTTTTCTCAAAAGCAGAGTGTGTTTTTTGCAAGGCGAGCTAGCGTTTGTTTCCCAGTCGTAAATGGAGTTGAATCCCATGCAGATTCTGGTCCTACGAGCAAGAGTTGTTTTCTGCTAAGAAGAGTCACTATTGCGCTCCCATTGCCATACACAGTGCAAATAGCACTCGCGTCTGTTCCCAGCAAGTACAGTGTATTGGACTGAAGAGAAGCTACTGTTCTGGTCAGTTTCCTAAGCAGAGTTGAACTAGATATGCCCCGTGTGTGTAGGAAGCACAGTTCTTTTGTTCTGAGCAAGCTCACTGTTCTGGCCCTATAGGAAACACAGGAGAGTAGAAGAGTGCTGTTTTCTCAAAAGCAGAGTGTGTTTCTTGCAAGGCGAGCTAGCGTTTGTTTCCAAGTCCTAAACGGAGTAGAATCCCATGCAGTTTGTGGTCCTACGAGCAAGAGTTGTTTTCTGCTAAGAAGAGTCACTATTGCGCTCCCATTGCCATACACAGTGCAAATAGCACTCGCGTCTGTTCCCAGCAAGTACAGTGTATTGGACTGAAGAGAAGCTACTGTTCTGGTCAGTTTCCTAAGCAGAGTTGAACTAGATATGCCCCGTGTGTGTAGGAAGCACAGTTGTTTTGTTCTGAGCAAGCTCACTGTTCTGGCCCTATAGGAAACACAGGAGAGTAGAAGAGTGCTGTTTTCTCAAAAGCAGAGTGTGTTTCTTGCAAGGCGAGCTAGTGTTTGTTTCCCAGGCCTAAACGGAGTTGAATCCCATGCAGTTTCTGGTCCTACGAGCAAGAGTTGTTTTCTGCTAAGAAGAGTCACTATTGCGCTCCCATTGCCATACACAGTGCAAATAGCAATCGCGTCTGTTCCCAGCAAGTACAGTGTATTGGACTGAAGAGAAGCTACTGTTCTGGTCAGTTTCCTAAGCAGAGTTGAACTAGATATGCCCCGTGTGTGTAGGAAGCACAGTTGTTTTGTTCTGAGCAAGCTCACTGTTCTGGCCCTATAGGAAACACAGGAGAGTAGAAGAGTGCTGTTTTCTCAAAAGCAGAGTGTGTTTCTTGCAAGGCGAGCTAGCGTTTGTTTCCCAGTCCTAAACGGAGTTGAATCCCATGCAGTTTGTGGTCCTACGAGCAAGAGTTGTTTTCTGCTAAGAAGAGTCACTATTGCGCTCCCATTGCCATACACAGTGCAAATAGCACTCGCGTCTGTTCCCAGCAAGAACAGTGTATTGGACTGAAGAGAAGCTACTGTTCTGGTCAGTTTCCTAAGCAGAGTTGAACTAGATATGCCCCGTGTGTGTAGGAAGCACAGTTCTTTTGTTCTGAGCAAGCTCACTGTTCTGGCCCTATAGGAAACACAGGAGAGTAGAAGAGTGCTGTTTTCTCAAAAGCAGAGTGTGTTTCTTGCAAGGCGAGCTAGCGTTTGTTTCCAAGTCCTAAACGGAGTAGAATCCCATGCAGTTTGTGGTCCTATGAGCAAGAGTTGTTTTCTGCTAAGAAGAGTCACTATTGCGCTCCCATTGCCATACACAGTGCAAATAGCACTCGCGTCTGTTCCCAGCAAGTACAGTGTATTGGACTGAAGAGAAGCTACTGTTCTGGTCAGTTTCCTAAGCAGAGTTGAACTAGATATGCCCCGTGTGTGTAGGAAGCACAGTTGTTTTGTTCTGAGCAAGCTCACTGTTCTGGCCCTATAGGAAACACAGGAGAGTAGAAGAGTGCTGTTTTCTCAAAAGCAGAGTGTGTTTCTTGCAAGGCGAGCTAGCGTTTGTTTCCCAGTCCTAAACGGAGTTGAATCCCATGCAGTTTCTGGTCCTACGAGCAAGAGTTGTTTTCTGCTAAGAAGAGTCACTATTGCGCTCCCATTGCCATACACAGTGCAAATAGCACTCGCGTCTGTTCCCAGCAAGTACAGTGTATTGGACTGAAGAGAAGCTACTGTTCTGGTCAGTTTCCTAAGCAGAGTTGAACTAGATATGCCCCGTGTGTGTAGGAAGCACAGTTCCTTTGTTCTGAGCAAGCTCACTGTTCTGGCCCTATAGGAAACACAGGAGAGTAGAAGAGTGCTGTTTTCTCAAAAGCAGAGTGTGTTTCTTGCAAGGCGAGCTAGCGTTTGTTTCCCAGTCCTAAACGGAGTTGAATCCCATGCAGTTTGTGGTATAAGAGCAAGAGTTGTTTTCTGCTAAGAAGAGTCACTATTGCGCTCCCATTGCCATACACAGTGCAAATAGCACTCGCGTCTGTTCCCAGCAAGTACAGTGTATTGGACTGAAGAGAAGCTACTGTTCTGGTCAGTTTCCTAAGCAGAGTTGAACTAGATATGCCCCGTGTGTGTAGGAAGCACAGTTGTTTTGTTCTGAGCAAGCTCACTGTTCTGGCCCTATAGGAAACACAGGAGAGTAGAAGAGTGCTGTTTTCTCAAAAGCAGAGTGTGTTTCTTGCAAGGCGAGCTAGCGTTTGTTTCCCAATCCTAAACGGAGTTGAATCCCATGCAGTTTGTGGTCCTACGAGCAAGAGTTGTTTTCTACTAAGAAGAGTCACTATTGCGCTCCCATTGCCATACACAGTGCAAATAGCACTCGCGTCTGTTCCCAGCAAGTACAGTGTATTGGACTGAAGAGAAGCTACTGTTCTTGTCAGTTTTCTAAGCAGAGTTGAACTAGATATGCCCCGTGTGTGTAGGAAGCACAGTTTTTTTGTTCTGAGCAAGCTCACTGTTCTGGCCCTATAGGAAACACAGGAGAGTAGAAGAGTGCTGTTTTCTCAAAAGCAGAGTGTGTTTCTTGCAAGGCGAGCTAGCGTTTGTTTCCCAGTCCTAAACGGAGTTGAATCCCATGCAGTTTCTGGTCCTACGAGCAAGAGTTGTTTTCTGCTAAGAAGAGTCACTATTGCGCTCCCATTGCCATACACAATGCAAATAGCACTCACGTCTGTTCCCAGTAAGTACAGTGTATTGGATTGAAGAGAAGCTACTGTTCTTGTCAGTTTCCTAAGCAGAGTTGAACTAGATATGGCCCGTGTGTGTAGGAAGCACAGTTCTTTTGTTCTGAGCAAGCTCACTGTACTGGCCCTATAGGAAACACAGGAGAGTAGAAGAGTGCTGTTTTCTCAAAAGCAGAGTGTGTTTTTTGCAAGGCGAGCTAGCGTTTGTTTCCCAGTCCTAAACGGAGTTGAATCCCATGCAGATTCTGGTCCTACGAGCAAGAGTTGTTTTCTGCTACGAAGAGTCACTATTGCGCTCCCATTGCCATACTCAGTGCAAATAGCACTCGCGTCTGTTCCCAGCAAGTACAGTGTATTGGACTGAAGAGAAGCTACTGTTCTGGTCAGTTTCCTAAGCAGAGTTGAACTAGATATGCCCCGTGTGTGTAGGAAGCACAGTTGTTTTGTTCTGAGCAAGCTCACTGTTCTGGCCCTATAGGAAACACAGGAGAGTAGAAGAGTGCTGTTTTCTCAAAAGCAGAGTGTGTTTCTTGCAAGGCGAGCTAGCGTTTGTTTCCCAGTCCTAAACGGAGTTGAATCCCATGCAGTTTGTGGTCCTACGAGCAAGAGTTGTTTTCTGCTAAGAAGAGTCACTATTGCGCTCCCATTGCCATACACAGTGCAAATAGCACTCGCGTCTGTTCCCAGCAAGTACAGTGTATTGGACTGAAGAGAAGCTACTGTTCTGGTCAGTTTCCTAAGCAGAGTTGAACTAGATATGCCCCGTGTGTGTAGGAAGCACAGTTCTTTTGTTCTGAGCAAGCTCACTGTTCTGGCCCTATAGGAAACACAGGAGAGTAGAAGAGTGCTGTTTTCTCAAAAGCAGAGTGTGTTTCTTGCAAGGCGAGCTAGCGTTTGTTTCCAAGTCCTAAACGGAGTAGAATCCCATGCAGTTTGTGGTCCTACGAGCAAGAGTTGTTTTCTGCTAAGAAGAGTCACTATTGCGCTCCCATTGCCATACACAGTGCAAATAGCACTCGCGTCTGTTCCCAGCAAGTACAGTGTATTGGACTGAAGAGAAGCTACTGTTCTGGTCAGTTTCCTAAGCAGAGTTGAACTAGATATGCCCCGTGTGTGTAGGAAGCACAGTTGTTTTGTTCTGAGCAAGCTCACTGTTCTGGCCCTATAGGAAACACAGGAGAGTAGAAGAGTGCTGTTTTCTCAAAAGCAGAGTGTGTTTCTTGCAAGGCGAGCTAGCGTTTGTTTCCCAGTCCTAAACGGAGTTGAATCCCATGCAGTTTCTGGTCCTACGAGCAAGAGTTGTTTTCTGCTAAGAAGAGTCACTATTGCGCTCCCATTGCCATACACAGTGCAAATAGCACTCGCGTCTGTTCCCAGCAAGTACAGTGTATTGGACTGAAGAGAAGCTACTGTTCTGGTCAGTTTCCTAAGCAGAGTTGAACTAGATATGCCCCGTGTGTGTAGGAAGCACAGTTCTTTTGTTCTGAGCAAGCTCACTGTTCTGGCCCTATAGGAAACACAGGAGAGTAGAAGAGTGCTGTTTTCTCAAAAGCAGAGTGTGTTTCTTGCAAGGCGAGCTAGCGTTTGTTTCCCAGTCCTAAACGGAGTTGAATCCCATGCAGTTTGTGGTATAAGAGCAAGAGTTGTTTTCTGCTAAGAAGAGTCACTATTGCGCTCCCATTGCCATACACAGTGCAAATAGCACTCGCGTCTGTTCCCAGCAAGTACAGTGTATTGGACTGAAGAGAAGATACTGTTCTGGTCAGTTTCCTAAGCAGAGTTGAACTAGATATGCCCCGTGTGTGTAGGAAGCACAGTTGTTTTGTTCTGAGCAAGCTCACTGTTCTGGCCCTATAGGAAACACAGGAGAGTAGAAGAGTGCTGTTTTCTCAAAAGCAGAGTGTGTTTCTTGCAAGGCGAGCTAGCGTTTGTTTCCCAATCCTAAACGGAGTTGAATCCCATGCAGTTTGTGGTCCTACGAGCAAGAGATGTTTTCTGCTAAGAAGAGTCACTATTGCGCTCCCATTGCCATACACAGTGCAAATAGCACTCGCGTCTGTTCCCAGCAAGTACAGTGTATTGGACTGAAGAGAAGCTACTGTTCTGGTCAGTTTCCTAAGCAGAGTTGAACTAGATATGCCCCGTGTGTGTAGGAAGCACAGTTTTTTTGTTCTGAGCAAGCTCACTGTTCTGGCCCTATAGGAAACACAGGAGAGTAGAAGAGTGCTGTTTTCTCAAAAGCAGAGTGTGTTTCTTGCAAGGCGAGCTAGCGTTTGTTTCCCAGTCCTAAAGGGAGTTGAATCCCATGCAGTTTCTGGTCCTACGAGCAAGAGTTGTTTTCTGCTAAGAAGAGTCACTATTGCGCTCCCATTGCCATACACAGTGCAAATAGCACTCACGTCTGTTCCCAGCAAGTACAGTGTATTGGATTGAAGAGAAGCTACTGTTCTTGTCAGTTTCCTAAGCAGAGTTGAACTAGATATGGCCCGTGTGTGTAGGAAGCACAGTTCTTTTGTTCTGAGCAAGCTCACTGTACTGGCCCTATAGGAAACACAGGAGAGTAGAAGAGTGCTGTTTTCTCAAAAGCAGAGTGTGTTTTTTGCAAGGCGAGCTAGCGTTTGTTTCCCAGTCCTAAACGGAGTTGAATCCCATGCAGATTCTGGTCCTACGAGCAAGAGTTGTTTTCTGCTAAGAAGAGTCACTATTGCGCTCCCATTGCCATACTCAGTGCAAATAGCACTCGCGTCTGTTCCCAGCAAGTACAGTGTATTGGACTGAAGAGAAGCTACTGTTCTGGTCAGTTTCCTAAGCAGAGTTGAACTAGATATGCCCCGTGTGTGTAGGAAGCACAGTTCTTTTGTTCTGAGCAAGCTCACTGTTCTGGCCCTATAGGAAACACAGGAGAGTAGAAGAGTGCTGTTTTCTCAAAAGCAGAGTGTGTTTCTTGCAAGGCGAGCTAGCGTTTGTTTCCAAGTCCTAAACGGAGTAGAATCCCATGCAGTTTGTGGTCCTACGAGCAAGAGTTGTTTTCTGCTAGGAAGAGTCACTATTGAGCTCCCATTGCCATACACAGTGCAAATAGCACTCGCGTCTGTTCCCAGCAAGTACAGTGTATTGGACTGAAGAGAAGCTACTGTTCTGGTCAGTTTCCTAAGCAGAGTTGAACTAGATATGCCCCGTGTGTGTAGGAAGCACAGTTCTTTTGTTCTGAGCAAGCTCACTGTTCTGGCCCTATAGGAAACACAGGAGAGTAGAAGAGTGCTGTTTTCTCAAAAGCAGAGTGTGTTTTTTGCAAGGCGAGCTAGCGTTTGTTTCCCAGTCGTAATCGGAGTTGAATCCCATGCAGATTCTGGTCCTACGAGCAAGAGTTGTTTTCTGCTAAGAAGAGTCACTATTGCGCTCCCATTGCCATACACAGTGCAAATAGCACTCGCGTCTGTTCCCAGCAAGTACAGTGTATTGGACTGAAGAGAAGCTACTGTTCTGGTCAGTTTCCTAAGCAGAGTTGAACTAGATATGCCCCGTGTGTGTAGGAAGCACAGTTGTTTTGTTCTGAGCAAGCTCACTGTTCTGGCCCTATAGGAAACACAGGAGAGTAGAAGAGTGCTGTTTTCTCAAAAGCAGAGTGTGTTTCTTGCAAGGCGAGCTAGTGTTTGTTTCCCAGGCCTAAACGGAGTTGAATCCCATGCAGTTTCTGGTCCTACGAGCAAGAGTTGTTTTCTGCTAAGAAGAGTCACTATTGCGCTCCCATTGCCATACACAGTGCAAATAGCAATCGCGTCTGTTCCCAGCAAGTACAGTGTATTGGACTGAAGAGAAGCTACTGTTCTGGTCAGTTTCCTAAGCAGAGTTGAACTAGATATGCCCCGTGTGTGTAGGAAGCACAGTTGTTTTGTTCTGAGCAAGCTCACTGTTCTGGCCCTATAGGAAACACAGGAGAGTAGAAGAGTGCTGTTTTCTCAAAAGCAGAGTGTGTTTCTTGCAAGGCGAGCTAGCGTTTGTTTCCCAGTCCTAAACGGAGTTGAATCCCATGCAGTTTGTGGTCCTACGAGCAAGAGTTGTTTTCTGCTAAGAAGAGTCACTATTGCGCTCCCATTGCCATACACAGTGCAAATAGCACTCGCGTCTGTTCCCAGCAAGAACAGTGTATTGGACTGAAGAGAAGCTACTGTTCTGGTCAGTTTCCTAAGCAGAGTTGAACTAGATATGCCCCGTGTGTGTAGGAAGCACAGTTCTTTTGTTCTGAGCAAGCTCACTGTTCTGGCCCTATAGGAAACACAGGAGAGTAGAAGAGTGCTGTTTTCTCAAAAGCAGAGTGTGTTTCTTGCAAGGCGAGCTAGCGTTTGTTTCCAAGTCCTAAACGGAGTAGAATCCCATGCAGTTTGTGGTCCTATGAGCAAGAGTTGTTTTCTGCTAAGAAGAGTCACTATTGCGCTCCCATTGCCATACACAGTGCAAATAGCACTCGCGTCTGTTCCCAGCAAGTACAGTGTATTGGACTGAAGAGAAGCTACTGTTCTGGTCAGTTTCCTAAGCAGAGTTGAACTAGATATGCCCCGTGTGTGTAGGAAGCACAGTTGTTTTGTTCTGAGCAAGCTCACTGTTCTGGCCCTATAGGAAACACAGGAGAGTAGAAGAGTGCTGTTTTCTCAAAAGCAGAGTGTGTTTCTTGCAAGGCGAGCTAGCGTTTGTTTCCCAGTCCTAAACGGAGTTGAATCCCATGCAGTTTCTGGTCCTACGAGCAAGAGTTGTTTTCTGCTAAGAAGAGTCACTATTGCGCTCCCATTGCCATACACAGTGCAAATAGCACTCGCGTCTGTTCCCAGCAAGTACAGTGTATTGGACTGAAGAGAAGCTACTGTTCTGGTCAGTTTCCTAAGCAGAGTTGAACTAGATATGCCCCGTGTGTGTAGGAAGCACAGTTCCTTTGTTCTGAGCAAGCTCACTGTTCTGGCCCTATAGGAAACACAGGAGAGTAGAAGAGTGCTGTTTTCTCAAAAGCAGAGTGTGTTTCTTGCAAGGCGAGCTAGCGTTTGTTTCCCAGTCCTAAACGGAGTTGAATCCCATGCAGTTTGTGGTATAAGAGCAAGAGTTGTTTTCTGCTAAGAAGAGTCACTATTGCGCTCCCATTGCCATACACAGTGCAAATAGCACTCGCGTCTGTTCCCAGCAAGTACAGTGTATTGGACTGAAGAGAAGCTACTGTTCTGGTCAGTTTCCTAAGCAGAGTTGAACTAGATATGCCCCGTGTGTGTAGGAAGCACAGTTGTTTTGTTCTGAGCAAGCTCACTGTTCTGGCCCTATAGGAAACACAGGAGAGTAGAAGAGTGCTGTTTTCTCAAAAGCAGAGTGTGTTTCTTGCAAGGCGAGCTAGCGTTTGTTTCCCAATCCTAAACGGAGTTGAATCCCATGCAGTTTGTGGTCCTACGAGCAAGAGTTGTTTTCTACTAAGAAGAGTCACTATTGCGCTCCCATTGCCATACACAGTGCAAATAGCACTCGCGTCTGTTCCCAGCAAGTACAGTGTATTGGACTGAAGAGAAGCTACTGTTCTTGTCAGTTTTCTAAGCAGAGTTGAACTAGATATGCCCCGTGTGTGTAGGAAGCACAGTTTTTTTGTTCTGAGCAAGCTCACTGTTCTGGCCCTATAGGAAACACAGGAGAGTAGAAGAGTGCTGTTTTCTCAAAAGCAGAGTGTGTTTCTTGCAAGGCGAGCTAGCGTTTGTTTCCCAGTCCTAAACGGAGTTGAATCCCATGCAGTTTCTGGTCCTACGAGCAAGAGTTGTTTTCTGCTAAGAAGAGTCACTATTGCGCTCCCATTGCCATACACAATGCAAATAGCACTCACGTCTGTTCCCAGTAAGTACAGTGTATTGGATTGAAGAGAAGCTACTGTTCTTGTCAGTTTCCTAAGCAGAGTTGAACTAGATATGGCCCGTGTGTGTAGGAAGCACAGTTCTTTTGTTCTGAGCAAGCTCACTGTACTGGCCCTATAGGAAACACAGGAGAGTAGAAGAGTGCTGTTTTCTCAAAAGCAGAGTGTGTTTTTTGCAAGGCGAGCTAGCGTTTGTTTCCCAGTCCTAAACGGAGTTGAATCCCATGCAGATTCTGGTCCTACGAGCAAGAGTTGTTTTCTGCTACGAAGAGTCACTATTGCGCTCCCATTGCCATACTCAGTGCAAATAGCACTCGCGTCTGTTCCCAGCAAGTACAGTGTATTGGACTGAAGAGAAGCTACTGTTCTGGTCAGTTTCCTAAGCAGAGTTGAACTAGATATGCCCCGTGTGTGTAGGAAGCACAGTTGTTTTGTTCTGAGCAAGCTCACTGTTCTGGCCCTATAGGAAACACAGGAGAGTAGAAGAGTGCTGTTTTCTCAAAAGCAGAGTGTGTTTTTGCAAGGCGAGCTAGCGTTTGTTTCCCAGTCCTAAACGGAGTTGAATCCCATGCAGTTTGTGGTCCTACGAGCAAGAGTTGTTTTCTGCTAAGAAGAGTCACTATTGCGCTCCCATTGCCATACACAGTGCAAATAGCACTCGCGTCTGTTCCCAGCAAGTACAGTGTATTGGACTGAAGAGAAGCTACTGTTCTGGTCAGTTTCCTAAGCAGAGTTGAACTAGATATGCCCCGTGTGTGTAGGAAGCACAGTTCTTTTGTTCTGAGCAAGCTCACTGTTCTGGCCCTATAGGAAACACAGGAGAGTAGAAGAGTGCTGTTTTCTCAAAAGCAGAGTGTGTTTCTTGCAAGGCGAGCTAGCGTTTGTTTCCAAGTCCTAAACGGAGTAGAATCCCATGCAGTTTGTGGTCCTACGAGCAAGAGTTGTTTTCTGCTAAGAAGAGTCACTATTGCGCTCCCATTGCCATACACAGTGCAAATAGCACTCGCGTCTGTTCCCAGCAAGTACAGTGTATTGGACTGAAGAGAAGCTACTGTTCTGGTCAGTTTCCTAAGCAGAGTTGAACTAGATATGCCCCGTGTGTGTAGGAAGCACAGTTGTTTTGTTCTGAGCAAGCTCACTGTTCTGGCCCTATAGGAAACACAGGAGAGTAGAAGAGTGCTGTTTTCTCAAAAGCAGAGTGTGTTTCTTGCAAGGCGAGCTAGCGTTTGTTTCCCAGTCCTAAACGGAGTTGAATCCCATGCAGTTTCTGGTCCTACGAGCAAGAGTTGTTTTCTGCTAAGAAGAGTCACTATTGCGCTCCCATTGCCATACACAGTGCAAATAGCAATCGCGTCTGTTCCCAGCAAGTACAGTGTATTGGACTGAAGAGAAGCTACTGTTCTGGTCAGTTTCCTAAGCAGAGTTGAACTAGATATGCCCCGTGTGTGTAGGAAGCACAGTTGTTTTGTTCTGAGCAAGCTCACTGTTCTGGCCCTATAGGAAACACAGGAGAGTAGAAGAGTGCTGTTTTCTCAAAAGCAGAGTGTGTTTCTTGCAAGGCGAGCTAGCGTTTGTTTCCCAGTCCCAAACGGAGTTGAATCCCATGCAGTTTGTGGTCCTACGAGCAAGAGTTGTTTTCTGCTAAGAAGAGTCACTATTGCGCTCCCATTGCCATACACAGTGCAAATAGCACTCGCGTCTGTTCCCAGCAAGTACAGTGTATTGGACTGAAGAGAAGCTACTGTTCTGGTCAGTTTCCTAAGCAGAGTTGAACTAGATATGCCCCGTGTGTGTAGGAAGCACAGTTGTTTTGTTCTGAGCAAGCTCACTGTTCTGGCCCTATAGGAAACACAGGAGAGTAGAAGAGTGCTGTTTTCTCAAAAGCAGAGTGTGTTTCTTGCAAGGCGAGCTAGCGTTTGTTTCCCAGTCCTAAACGGAGTTGAATCCCATGCAGATTGTGGTCCTATGAGCAAGAGTTGTTTTCTGCTAAGAAGAGTCACTATTGCGCTCCCATTGCCATACACAGTGCAAATAGCACTCGCGTCTGTTCCCAGCAAGTACAGTGTATTGGACTGAAGAGAAGCTACTGTTCTGGTCAGTTTCCTAAGCAGAGTTGAACTAGATATGCCCCGTGTGTGTAGGAAGCACAGTTGTTTTGTTCTAGGCAAGCTCACTGTTCTGGCCCTATAGGAAACACAGGAGAGTAGAAGAGTGCTGTTTTCTCAAAAGCAGAGTGTGTTTCTTGCAAGGCGAGCTAGCGTTTGTTTCCCAGTCCTAAACGGAGTTGAATCCCATGCAGTTTCTGGTCCTACGAGCAAGAGTTGTTTTCTGCTAAGAAGAGTCACTATTGCGCTCCCATTGCCATACACAGTGCAAATAGCAATCGCGTCTGTTCCCTGCAAGTACAGTGTATTGGATTGAAGAGAAGCTACTGTTCTTGTCAGTTTCCTAAGCAGAGTTGAACTAGATATGGCCCGTGTGTGTAGGAAGCACAGTTCTTTTGTTCTGAGCAAGCTCACTGTTCTGGCCCTATAGGAAACACAGGAGAGTAGAAGAGTGCTGTTTTCTCAAAAGCAGAGTGTGTTTTTTGCAAGGCGAGCTAGTGTTTGTTTCCCAGTCCTAAACGGAGTTGAATCCCATGCAGATTCTGGTCCTACGAGCAAGAGTTGTTTTCTGCTAAGAAGAGTCACTATTGCGCTCCCATTGCCATACACAGTGCAAATAGCACTCGCGTCTGTTCCCAGCAAGTACAGTGTATTGGACTGAAGAGAAGCTACTGTTCTGGTCAGTTTCCTAAGCAGAGTTGAACTAGATATGCCCCGTGTGTGTAGGAAGCACAGTTGTTTTGTTCTGAGCAAGCTCACTTTTCTGGCCCTATAGGAAACACAGGAGAGTAGAAGAGTGCTGTTTTCTCAAAAGCAGAGTGTGTTTCTTGCAAGGCGAGCTAGCGTTTGTTTCCCAGTCCCAAACGGAGTTGAATCCCATGCAGATTCTGGTCCTACGAGCAAGAGTTGTTTTCTGCTAAGAAGAGTCACTATTGCGCTCCCATTGCCATACACAGTGCAAATAGCACTCGCGTCTGTTCCCAGCAAGTACAGTGTATTGGACTGAAGAGAAGCTACTGTTCTGGTCAGTTTCCTAAGCAGAGTTGAACTAGATATGCCCCGTGTGTGTAGGAAGCACAGTTCTTTTGTTCTGAGCAAGCTCACTGTTCTGGTCCTATAGGAAACACAGGAGAGTAGAAGAGTGCTGTTTTCTCAAAAGCAGAGTGTGTTTCTTGCAAGGCGAGCTAGCGTTTGTTTCCCAGTCCTAAACGGAGTAGAATCCCATGCAGTTTCTGGTCCTACGAGCAAGAGTTGTTTTCTGCTAAGAAGAGTCACTATTGCGCTCCCATTGCCATACACAGTGCAAATAGCAATCGCGTCTGTTCCCAGCAAGTACAGTGTATTGGACTGAAGAGAAGCTACTGTTCTGGTCAGTTTCCTAAGCAGAGTTGAACTAGATATGCCCCGTGTGTGTAGGAAGCACAGTTCTTTGGTTCTGAGCAAGCTCACTGTTCTGGCCCTATAGGAAACACAGGAGAGTAGAAGAGTGCTGTTTTCTCAAAAGCAGAGTGTGTTTCTTGCAAGGCGAGCTAGCGTTTGTTTCCCAGTCCTAAACGGAGTTGAATCCCATGCAGTTTCTGGTCCTACGAGCAAGAGTTGTTTTCTGCTAAGAAGAGTCACTATTGCGCTCCCATTGCCGTACACAGTGCAAATAGCACTCGCGTCTGTTCCCAGCAAGTACAGTGTATTGGACTGAAGAGAAGCTACTGTTCTTGTCAGTTTCCTAAGCAGAGTTGAACTAGATATGCCCCGTGTGTGTAGGAAGCACAGTTGTTTTGTTCTGAGCAAGCTCACTGTTCTGGCCCTATAGGAAACACAGGAGAGTAGAAGAGTGCTGTTTTCTCAAAAGCAGAGTGTGTTTCTTGCAAGGCGAGCTAGCGTTTGTTTCCCAGTCCTAAACGGAGTTGAATCCCATGCAGTTTGTGGTCCTACGAGCAAGAGTTGTTTTCTGCTAAGAAGAGTCACTATTGAGCTCCCATTGCCATACACAGTGCAAATAGCACTCGCGTCTGTTCCCAGCAAGTACAGTGTATTGGACTGAAGAGAAGCTACTGTTCTGGTCAGTTTCCTAAGCAGAGTTGAACTAGATATGCCCCGTGTGTGTAGGAAGCACAGTTCTTTTGTTCTGAGCAAGCTCACTGTTCTGGCCCTATAGGAAACACAGGAGAGTAGAAGAGTGCTGTTTTCTCAAAAGCAGAGTGTGTTTCTTGCAAGGCGAGCTAGCGTTTGTTTCCCAGTCCTAAACGGAGTTGAATCCCATGCAGTTTGTGGTCCTACGAGCAAGAGTTGTTTTCTGCTAAGAAGAGTCACTATTGAGCTCCCATTGCCATACACAGTGCAAATAGCACTCGCGTCTGTTCCCAGCAAGTACAGTGTATTGGACTGAAGAGAAGCTACTGTTCTGGTCAGTTTCCTAAGCAGAGTTGAACTAGATATGCCCCGTGTGTGTAGGAAGCACAGTTTTTTTGTTCTGAGCAAGCTCACTGTTCTGGCCCTATAGGAAACACAGGAGAGTAGAAGAGTGCTGTTTTCTCAAAAGCAGAGTGTGTTTCTTGCAAGGCGAGCTAGCGTTTGTTTCCCAGTCCTAAACGGAGTTGAATCCCATGCAGTTTCTGGTCCTACGAGCAAGAGTTGTTTTCTGCTAAGAAGAGTCACTATTGAGCTCCCATTGCCATACACAGTGCAAATAGCACTCGCGTCTGTTCCCAGCAAGTACAGTGTATTGGACTGAAGAGAAGCTACTGTTCTTGTCAGTTTCCTAAGCAGAGTTGAACTAGATATGCCCCGTGTGTGTAGGAAGCACAGTTCTTTTGTTCTGAGCAAGCTCACTGTTCTGGCCCTATAGGAAACACAGGAGAGTAGAAGAGTGCTGTTTTCTCAAAAGCAGAGTGTGTTTCTTGCAAGGCGAGCTAGCGTTTGTTTCCCAGTCCTAAACGGAGTTGAATCCCATGCAGTTTCTGGTCCTACGAGCAAGAGTTGTTTTCTGCTAAGAAGAGTCACTATTGCGCTCCCATTGCCATACACAGTGCAAATAGCACTCGCGTCTGTTCCCAGCAAGTACAGTGTATTGGACTGAAGAGAAGCTACTGTTCTGGTCAGTTTCCTAAGCAGAGTTGAACTAGATTTGCCCCGTGTGTGTAGGAAGCACAGTTGTTTTGTTCTGAGCAAGCTCACTGTTCTGGCCCTATAGGAAACACAGGAGAGTAGAAGAGTGCTGTTTTCTCAAAAGCAGAGTGTGTTTCTTGCAAGGCGAGCTAGCGTTTGTTTCCAAGTCCTAAACGGAGTTGAATCCCATGCAGTTTCTGGTCCTACGAGCAAGAGTTGTTTTCTGCTTAGAAGAGTCACTATTGCGCTCCCATTGCCATACACAGTGCAAATAGCACTCGCGTCTGTTCCCAGCAAGTACAGTGTATTGGACTGAAGAGAAGCTACTGTTCTGGTCAGTTTCCTAAGCAGAGTTGAACTAGATATGCCCCGTGTGTGTAGGAAGCACAGTTCTTTTGTTCTGAGCAAGCTCACTGTTCTGGCCCTATAGGAAACACAGGAGAGTAGAAGAGTGCTGTTTTTTCAAAAGCAGAGTGTGTTTCTTGCAAGGCGAGCTAGCGTTTGTTTCCCAGTCCTAAACAGAGTAGAATCCCATGCAGTTTCTGGTCCTACGAGCAAGAGTTGTTTTCTGCTAAGAAGAGTCACCCTTGCGCTCCCATTGCCATACACAGTGCAAATAGCACTCGCGTCTGTTCCCAGCAAGTACAGTGTACTGGACTGAAGAGAAGCTACTGTTCTGGTCAGTTTCCTAAGCAGAGTTGAACTAGATATGCCCCGTGTGTGTAGGAAGCACAGTTCTTTTGTTCTGAGCAAGCTCACTGTTCTGGCCCTATAGGAAACACAGGAGAGTAGAAGAGTGCTGTTTTCTCAAAAGCAGAGTGTGTTTCTTGCAAGGCGAGCTAGCGTTTGTTTCCCAGTCCTAAACGGAGTAGAATCCCATGCAGTTTCTGGTCCTACGAGCAAGAGTTGTTTTCTGCTAAGAAGAGTCACTATTGCGCTCCCATTGCCATACACAGTGCAAATAGCACTCGCGTCTGTTCCCAGCAAGTACAGTGTATTGGACTGAAGAGAAGCTACTGTTCTTGTCAGTTTCCTAAGCAGAGTTGAACTAGATATGCCCCGTGTGTGTAGGAAGCACAGTTGTTTTGTTCTGAGCAAGCTCACTGTTCTGGCCCTATAGGAAACACAGGAGAGTAGAAGAGTGCTGTTTTCTCAAAAGCAGAGTGTGTTTCTTGCAAGGCGAGCTAGCGTTTGTTTCCCAGTCCTAAACAGAGTAGAATCCCATGCAGTTTCTGGTCTACGAGCAACAGTTGTTTTCTGCTAAGAAGAGTCACTATTGCGCTCCCATTGCCATACACAGTGCAAATAGCACTCGCGTCTGTTCCCAGCAAGTACAGTGTATTGGACTGAAGAGAAGCTACTGTTCTGGTCAGTTTCCTAAGCAGAGTTGAACTAGATATGCCCCGTGTGTGTAGGAAGCACAGTTCTTTTGTTCTGAGCAAGCTCACTGTTCTGGCCCTATAGGAAACACAGGAGAGTAGAAGAGTGCTGTTTTCTCAAAAGCAGAGTGTGTTTCTTGCAAGGCGAGCTAGCGTTTGTTTCCCAGTCCTAAACGGAGTTGAATCCCATGCAGTTTGTGGTCCTACGAGCAAGAGTTGTTTTCTGCTAAGAAGAGTCACTATTGCGCTCCCATTGCCATACACAGTGCAAATAGCACTCGCGTCTGTTCCCAGCAAGTACAGTGTATTGGACTGAAGAGAAGCTACTGTTCTGGTCAGTTTCCTAAGCAGAGTTGAACTAGATATGCCCCGTGTGTGTAGGAAGCACAGTTCTTTTGTTCTGAGCAAGCTCACTGTTCTGGTCCTATAGGAAACACAGGAGAGTAGAAGAGTGCTGTTTTCTCAAAAGCAGAGTGTGTTTCTTGCAAGGCGAGCTAGCGTTTGTTTCCCAGTCCTAAACGGAGTAGAATCCCATGCAGTTTCTGGTCCTACGAGCAAGAGTTGTTTTCTGCTAAGAAGAGTCACTATTGCGCTCCCATTGCCATACACAGTGCAAATAGCAATCGCGTCTGTTCCCAGCAAGTACAGTGTATTGGACTGAAGAGAAGCTACTGTTCTGGTCAGTTTCCTAAGCAGAGTTGAACTAGATATGCCCCGTGTGTGTAGGAAGCACAGTTCTTTGGTTCTGAGCAAGCTCACTGTTCTGGCCCTGTAGGAAACACAGGAGAGTAGAAGAGTGCTGTTTTCTCAAAAGCAGAGTGTGTTTCTTGCAAGGCGAGCTAGCGTTTGTTTCCCAGTCCTAAACGGAGTTGAATCCCATGCAGTTTCTGGTCCTACGAGCAAGAGTTGTTTTCTGCTAAGAAGAGTCACTATTGCACTCCCATTGCCGTACACAGTGCAAATAGCACTCGCGTCTGTTCCCAGCAAGTACAGTGTATTGGACTGAAGAGAAGCTACTGTTCTTGTCAGTTTCCTAAGCAGAGTTGAACTAGATATGCCCCGTGTGTGTAGGAAGCACAGTTGTTTTGTTCTGAGCAAGCTCACTGTTCTGGCCCTATAGGAAACACAGGAGAGTAGAAGAGTGCTGTTTTCTCAAAAGCAGAGTGTGTTTCTTGCAAGGCGAGCTAGCGTTTGTTTCCCAGTCCTAAACGGAGTTGAATCCCATGCAGTTTGTGGTCCTACGAGCAAGAGTTGTTTTCTGCTAAGAAGAGTCACTATTGCGCTCCCATTGCCATACACAGTGCAAATAGCACTCGCGTCTGTTCCCAGCAAGTACAGTGTATTGGACTGAAGAGAAGCTACTGTTCTGGTCAGTTTCCTAAGCAGAGTTGAACTAGATATGCCCCGTGTGTGTAGGAAGCACAGTTCTTTTGTTCTGAGCAAGCTCACTGTTCTGGCCCTATAGGAAACACAGGAGAGTAGAAGAGTGCTGTTTTCTCAAAAGCAGAGTGTGTTTCTTGCAAGGCGAGCTAGCGTTTGTTTCCCAGTCCTAAACGGAGTTGAATCCCATGCAGTTTGTGGTCCTATGAGCAAGAGTTGTTTTCTGCTAAGAAGAGTCACTATTGCGCTCCCATTGCCATACACAGTGCAAATAGCACTCGCGTCTGTTCCCAGCAAGTACAGTGTATTGGACTGAAGAGAAGCTACTGTTCTGGTCAGTTTCCTAAGCAGAGTTGAACTAGATATGCCCCGTGTGTGTAGGAAGCACAGTTGTTTTGTTCTGAGCAAGCTCACTGTTCTGGCCCTATAGGAAACACAGGAGAGTAGAAGAGTGCTGTTTTCTCAAAAGCAGAGTGTGTTTCTTGCAAGGCGAGCTAGCGTTTGTTTCCCAGTCCTAAACGGAGTTGAATCCCATGCAGTTTGTGGTCCTACGAGCAAGAGTTGTTTTCTGCTAAGAAGAGTCACTATTGTGCTCCCATTGCCATACACAGTGCAAATAGCACTCGCGTCTGTTCCCAGCAAGTACAGTGTATTGGACTGAAGAGAAGCTACTGTTCTGGTCAGTTTCCTAAGCAGAGTTGAACTAGATATGCCCCGTGTGTGTAGGAAGCACAGTTTTTTTGTTCTGAGCAAGCTCACTGTTCTGGCCCTATAGGAAACACAGGAGAGTAGAAGAGTGCTGTTTTCTCAAAAGCAGAGTGTGTTTCTTGCAAGGCGAGCTAGCGTTTGTTTCCCAGTCCTAAACGGAGTTGAATCCCATGCAGTTTCTGGTCCTAGGAGCAAGAGTTGTTTTCTGCTAAGAAGAGTCACTATTGCGCTCCCATTGCCATACACAGTGCAAATAGCACTCACGTCTGTTCCCAGCAAGTACAGTGTATTGGATTGAAGAGAAGCTACTGTTCTTGTCAGTTTCCTAAGCAGAGTTGAACTAGATATGGCCCGTGTGTGTAGGAAGCACAGTTCTTTTGTTCTGAGCAAGCTCACTGTTCTGGCCCTATAGGAAACACAGGAGAGTAGAAGAGTGCTGTTTTCTCAAAAGCAGAGTGTGTTTCTTGCAAGGCGAGCTAGCGTTTGTTTCCCAGTCCTAAACGGAGTTGAATCCCATGCAGTTTCTGGTCCTACGAGCAAGAGTTGTTTTCTGCTAAGAAGAGTCACTATTGCGCTCCCATTGCCGTACACAGTGCAAATAGCACTCGCGTCTGTTCCCAGCAAGTACAGTGTATTGGACTGAAGAGAAGCTACTGTTCTTGTCAGTTTCCTAAGCAGAGTTGAACTAGATATGCCCCGTGTGTGTAGGAAGCACAGTTGTTTTGTTCTGAGCAAGCTCACTGTTCTGGCCCTATAGGAAACACAGGAGAGTAGAAGAGTGCTGTTTTCTCAAAAGCAGAGTGTGTTTCTTGCAAGGCGAGCTAGCGTTTGTTTCCCAGTCCTAAACGGAGTTGAATCCCATGCAGTTTCTGGTCCTACGAGCAAGAGTTGTTTTCTGCTAAGAAGAGTCACTATTGCGCTCCCATTGCCATACACAGTGCAAATAGCACTCGCGTCTGTTCCCAGCAAGTACAGTGTATTGGACTGAAGAGAAGCTACTGTTCTGGTCAGTTTCCTAAGCAGAGTTGAACTAGATATGCCCCGTGTGTGTAGGAAGCACAGTTCTTTTGTTCTGAGCAAGCTCACTGTTCTGGCCCTATAGGAAACACAGGAGAGTAGAAGAGTGCTGTTTTCTCAAAAGCAGAGTGTGTTTCTTGCAAGGCGAGCTAGCGTTTGTTTCCCAGTCCTAAACGGAGTTGAATCCCATGCAGTTTGTGGTATAAGAGCAAGAGTTGTTTTCTGCTAAGAAGAGTCACTATTGCGCTCCCATTGCCATACACAGTGCAAATAGCACTCGCGTCTGTTCCCAGCAAGTACAGTGTATTGGACTGAAGAGAAGCTACTGTTCTGGTCAGTTTCCTAAGCAGAGTTGAACTAGATATGCCCCGTGTGTGTAGGAAGCACAGTTGTTTTGTTCTGAGCAAGCTCACTGTTCTGGCCCTATAGGAAACACAGGAGAGTAGAAGAGTGCTGTTTTCTCAAAAGCAGAGTGTGTTTCTTGCAAGGCGAGCTAGCGTTTGTTTCCCAATCCTAAACGGAGTTGAATCCCATGCAGTTTGTGGTCCTACGAGCAAGAGATGTTTTCTGCTAAGAAGAGTCACTATTGCGCTCCCATTGCCATACACAGTGCAAATAGCACTCGCGTCTGTTCCCAGCAAGTACAGTGTATTGGACTGAAGAGAAGCTACTGTTCTGGTCAGTTTCCTAAGCAGAGTTGAACTAGATATGCCCCGTGTGTGTAGGAAGCACAGTTGTTTTGTTCTGAGCAAGCTCACTGTTCTGGCCCTATAGGAAACACAGGAGAGTAGAAGAGTGCTGTTTTCTCAAAAGCAGAGTGTGTTTCTTTCAAGGCGAGCTAGCGTTTGTTTCCCAGTCCTAAACGGAGTTGAATCCCATGCAGTTTCTGGTCCTACGAGCAAGAGTTGTTTTCTGCTAAGAAGAGTCACTATTGCGCTCCCATTGCCATACACAGTGCAAATAGCACTCACGTCTGTTCCCAGCAAGTACAGTGTATTGGATTGAAGAGAAGCTACTGTTCTTGTCAGTTTCCTAAGCAGAGTTGAACTAGATATGGCCCGTGTGTGTAGGAAGCACAGTTCTTTTGTTCTGAGCAAGCTCACTGTACTGGCCCTATAGGAAACACAGGAGAGTAGAAGAGTGCTGTTTTCTCAAAAGCAGAGTGTGTTTTTTGCAAGGCGAGCTAGCGTTTGTTTCCCAGTCGTAAACGGAGTTGAATCCCATGCAGATTCTGGTCCTACGAGCAAGAGTTGTTTTCTGCTAAGAAGAGTCACTATTGCGCTCCCATTGCCATACTCAGTGCAAATAGCACTGGCGTCTGTTCCCAGCAAGTACAGTGTATTGGACTGAAGAGAAGCTACTGTTCTGGTCAGTTTCCTAAGCAGAGTTGAACTAGATATGCCCCGTGTGTGTAGGAAGCACAGTTCTTTTGTTCTGAGCAAGCTCACTGTTCTGGCCCTATAGGAAACACAGGAGAGTAGAAGAGTGCTGTTTTCTCAAAAGCAGAGTGTGTTTCTTGCAAGGCGAGCTAGCGTTTGTTTCCAAGTCCTAAACGGAGTAGAATCCCATGCAGTTTGTGGTCCTACGAGCAAGAGTTGTTTTCTGCTAGGAAGAGTCACTATTGCGCTCCCATTGCCATACACAGTGCAAATAGCACTCGCGTCTGTTCCCAGCAAGTACAGTGTATTGGACTGAAGAGAAGCTACTGTTCTGGTCAGTTTCCTAAGCAGAGTTGAACTAGATATGCCCCGTGTGTGTAGGAAGCACAGTTGTTTTGTTCTGAGCAAGCTCACTGTTCTGGCCCTATAGGAAACACAGGAGAGTAGAAGAGTGCTGTTTTCTCAAAAGCAGAGTGTGTTTTTTGCAAGGCGAGCTAGCGTTTGTTTCCCAGTCGTAAACGGAGTTGAATCCCATGCAGATTCTGGTCCTACGAGCAAGAGTTGTTTTCTGCTAAGAAGAGTCACTATTGCGCTCCCATTGCCATACACAGTGCAAATAGCACTCGCGTCTGTTCCCAGCAAGTACAGTGTATTGGACTGAAGAGAAGCTACTGTTCTGGTCAGTTTCCTAAGCAGAGTTGAACTAGATATGCCCCGTGTGTGTAGGAAGCACAGTTGTTTTGTTCTGAGCAAGCTCACTGTTCTGGCCCTATAGGAAACACAGGAGAGTAGAAGAGTGCTGTTTTCTCAAAAGCAGAGTGTGTTTCTTGCAAGGCGAGCTAGCGTTTGTTTCCCAGTCCTAAACGGAGTTGAATCCCATGCAGTTTCTGGTCCTACGAGCAAGAGTTGTTTTCTGCTAAGAAGAGTAACTATTGCGCTCCCATTGCCATACACAGTGCAAATAGCACTCGCGTCTGTTCCCAGCAAGTACAGTGTATTGGACTGAAGAGAAGCTACTGTTCTGGTCAGTTTCCTGAGCAGAGTTGAACTAGATATGCCCCGTGTGTGTAGGAAGCACAGTTGTTTTGTTCTGAGCAAGCTCACTGTTCTGGCCCTATAGGAAACACAGGAGAGTAGAAGAGTGCTGTTTTCTCAAAAGCAGAGTGTGTTTCTTGCAAGGCGAGCTAGCGTTTGTTTCCCAGTCCTAAACGGAGTTGAATCCCATGCAGTTTCTGGTCCTACGAGCAAGAGTTGTTTTCTGCTAAGAAGAGTCACTATTGCGCTCCCATTGCCGTACACAGTGCAAATAGCACTCGCGTCTGTTCCCAGCAAGTACAGTGTATTGGATTGAAGAGAAGCTACTGTTCTTGTCAGTTTCCTAAGCAGAGTTGAACTAGATATGGCCCGTGTGTGTAGGAAGCACAGTTCTTTTGTTCTGAGCAAGCTCACTGTTCTGGCCCTATAGGAAACACAGGAGAGTAGAAGAGTGCTGTTTTCTCAAAAGCAGAGTGTGTTTTTTGCAAGGCGAGCTAGCGTTTGTTTCCCAGTCGTAAACGGAGTTGAATCCCATGCAGATTCTGGTCCTACGAGCAAGAGTTGTTTTCTGCTAAGAAGAGTCACTATTGCGCTCCCATTGCCATACACAGTGCAAATAGCACTCGCGTCTGTTCCCAGCAAGTACAGTGTATTGGACTGAAGAGAAGCTACTGTTCTGGTCAGTTTCCTAAGCAGAGTTGAACTAGATATGCCCCGTGTGTGTAGGAAGCACAGTTCTTTTGTTCTGAGCAAGCTCACTGTTCTGGCCCTATAGGAAACACAGGAGAGTAGAAGAGTGCTGTTTTCTCAAAAGCAGAGTGTGTTTCTTGCAAGGCGAGCTAGCGTTTGTTTCCAAGTCCTAAACGGAGTAGAATCCCATGCAGTTTGTGGTCCTACGCGCAAGAGTTGTTTTCTGCTAAGAGAAGTCACTATTGCGCTCCCATTGCCATACACAGTGCAAATAGCACTCGCGTCTGTCCCAGCAAGTACAGTGTATTGGACTGAAGAGAAGCTACTGTTCTGGTCAGTTTCCTAAGCAGAGTTTGAACTAGATATGCCCCGTGTGTGTAGGAAGCACAGTTGTTTTGTTCTGAGCAAGCTCACTGTTCTGGCCCTATAGGAAACACAGGAGAGTAGAAGAGTGCTGTTTTCTCAAAGCAGAGTGTGTTTCTTGCAAGGCGAGCTAGTGTTTGTTTCCCAGGCCTAAACGGAGTTGAATCCCATGCAGTTTCTGGTCCTACGAGCAAGAGTTGTTTTCTGCTAAGAAGAGTCACTATGCGCTCCCATTGCCATACACAGTGCAAATAGCAATCGCGTCTGTTCCAGCAAGTACAGTGTATTGGACTGAAGAGAAGCTACTGTTCTGGTCAGTTTCCTAAGGCAGAGTTGAACTAGATATGCCCCGTGTGTGTAGGAAGCACAGTTGTTTTGTTCTGAGCAAGCTCACTGTTCTGGCCCTATAGGAAACACAGGAGAGTAGAAAGAGTGCTGTTTTCTCAAAAGCAGAGTGTGTTTCTTGCAAGGCGAGCTAGCGTTTGTTTCCCAGTCCTAAACGGAGTTGAATCCCATGCAGTTTGTGGTCCTATGAGCAAGAGTTGTTTTCTGCTAAGAAGAGTCACTATTGCGCTCCCATTGCCATACACAGTGCAAATAGCACTCGCGTCTGTTCCCAGCAAGAACAGTGTATTGGACTGAAGAGAAGCTACTGTTCTGGTCAGTTTCCTAGCAGAGTTGAACTAGATATGCCCCGTGTGTGTAGGAAGCACAGTTCTTTTGTTCTGAGCAAGCTCACTGTTCTGGCCCTATAGGAAACACAGGAGAGTAGAAGAGTGCTGTTTTCTCAAAAGCAGAGTGTGTTTCTTGCAAGGCGAGCTAGCGTTTGTTTCCAAGTCCTAAACGGAGTAGAATCCCATGCAGTTTGTGGTCACTACGAGCAAGAGTTGTTTTCTGCTAAGAAGAGTCACTATTGCGCTCCCATTGCCATACACAGTGCAAATAGCACTCGCGTCTGTTCCAGCAAGTACAGTGTATTGGACTGAAGAGAAGCTACTGTTCTGGTCAGTTTCCTAAGCAGAGTTGAACTAGATATGCCCCGTGTGTGTAGGAAGCACAGTTGTTTTGTTCTGAGCAAGCTCACTGTTCTGGCCCTATAGGAAACACAGGAGAGTAGAAGAGTGCTGTTTCTCAAAAGCAGAGTGTGTTTCTTGCAAGGCGAGCTAGCGTTTGTTTCCCAGTCCTAAACGGAGTGAATCCCATGCAGTTTCTGGTCCTACGAGCAAGAGTTGTTTTCTGCTAAGAAGAGTCACTATTGCCGCTCCCATTGCCATACACAGTGCAAATAGCACTCGCGTCTGTTCCCAGCAAGTACAGTGTATTGGACTGAAGAGAAGCTACTGTTCTGGTCAGTTTCCTAAGCAGAGTTGAACTAGATATGCCCCGTGTGTGTAGGAAGCACAGTTCCTTTGTTCTGAGCAAGCTCACTGTTCTGGCCCTATAGGAAACACAGGAGAGTAGAAGAGTGCTGTTTTCTCAAAAGCAGAGTGTGTTTCTTGCAAGGCGAGCTAGCGTTTGTTTCCCAGTCCTAAACGGAGTTGAATCCCATGCAGTTTGTGGTATAAGAGCAAGAGTTGTTTTCTGCTAAGAAGAGTCACTATTGCGCTCCCATTGCCATACACAAGTGCAAATAGCACTCGCGTCTGTTCCAGCAAGTACAGTGTATTGGCCTGAAGAGAAGCTACTGTTCTGGTCAGTTTCCTAAGCAGAGTTGAACTAGATATGCCCCGTGTGTGTAGGAAGCACAGTTGTTTTTGTTCTGAGCAAGCTCACTGTTCTGGCCCTATAGGAAACACAGGAGAGTAGAAGAGTGCTGTTTTCTCAAAAGCAGAGTGTGTTTCTTGCAAGGCGAGCTAGCGTTTGTTTCCCAATCCTAAACGGAGTTGAATCCCATGCAGTTTGTGGTCCTACGAGCAAGAGTTGTTTTCTGCTAAGAAGAGTCACTATTGCGCTCTCCATTGCCATACACAGTGCAAATAGCACTCGCGTCTGTTCCCAGCAAGTACAGTGTATTGGACTGAAGAGAAGCTACTGTTCTTGTCAGTTTTCTAAGCAGAGTTGAACTAGATATGCCCCGTGTGTGTAGGAAGCACAGTTTTTTTGTTCTGAGCAAGCTCACTGTTCTGGCCCTATAGGAAACACAGGAGAGTAGAAGAGTGCTGTTTTCTCAAAAGCAGAGTGTGTTTCTTGCAAGGCGAGCTAGCGTTTGTTTCCCAGTCTAAACGGAGTTGAATCCCATGCAGTTTCTGGTCCTACGAGCAAGAGTTGTTTTCTGCTAAGAAGAGTCACTATTGCGCTCCCCATTGCCATACACAGTGCAGAATAGCACTCACGTCTGTTCCCAGTAAGTACAGTGTATTGGATTGAAGAGAAGCTACTGTTCTTGTCAGTTTCCTAAGCAGAGTTGAACTAGATATGCCCCGTGTGTGTAGGAAGCAACAGTTCTTTTGTTCTGAGCAAGCTCACTGTACTGGCCCTATAGGAAACACAGGAGAGTAGAAGAGTGCTGTTTTCTCAAAAGCAGAGTGTGTTTTTTGCAAGGCGAGCTAGCGTTTGTTTCCCAGTCCTAAACGGAGTTGAATCCCATGCAGATTCTGGTCCTACGAGCAAGAGTTGTTTTCTGCTAAGAAGAGTCACTATTGCGCTCCCCATTGCCATACTCAGTGCAAATAGCACTCGCGTCTGTTCCCAGCAAGTACAGTGTATTGGACTGAAGAGAAGCTACTGTTCTGGTCAGTTTCCTAAGCAGAGTTGAACTAGATATGCCCCGTGTGTGTAGGAAGCACAGTTCTTTTGTTCTGAGCAAGCTCACTGTTCTGGCCCTATAGGAAACACAGGAGAGTAGAAGAGTGCTGTTTTCTCAAAAGCAGAGTGTGTTTCTTGCAAGGCGAGCTAGCGTTTGTTTTCCAAGTCCTAAACGAGTAGGAATCCCATGCAGTTTGTGGTCCTACGAGCAAGAGTTGTTTTCTGCTAAGAAGAGTCACTATTGCGCTCCCCATTGCCATACACAGTGCAAATAGCACTCGCGTCTGTTCCCAGCAAGTTACAGTGTATTGGACTGAAGAGAAGCTACTGTTCTGGTCAGTTTCCTGAGCAGAGTTGAACTAGATATGCCCCGTGTGTGTAGGAAGCACAGTTGTTTTGTTCTGAGCAAGCTCACTGTTCTGGCCCTATAGGAAACACAGGAGAGTAGAAGAGTGCTGTTTTCTCAAAAGCAGAGTGTGTTTCTTGCA
>NW_026736520.1:0-67579 GCF_949786415.1 Peromyscus eremicus
TCTACTGTGTTTCCTATAGGGCCAGAACAGTGAGCTTGCTCAGAACAAAAACTGTGCTTCCTACACACACGGACGATATCTAGTTAAACTCTGCTTAGGAACCTGAAAAGAACAGTAGATCCTCCCCAGTCCAATACACTGTACATGCTGGGAACAGACTCCATTGCAATTTGCCCTGTGCATGAATGGGAGCACAATAGTGACTCTTCTTACCAGAAAACAACTCTTGCTCGTAGGACCAGAAACTGCATGGCTTTCAACTACATTTCTGACTGGGAAACAAACACTAGCTCGACTTACAAGAAACACACTCTGCTTTTGAGAAAAGAGCACTCTTCTACTCTACTGTGTTTCCTAATTGTTCCGAAAAGTGAGCTTGCTCAGAACAAAAGAACTGTGCTTCCTACACACACGGGCCATATCTAGTGCAACTCTGCTTAGGAAACTGACAAGAAAAGAGCTCCTTGTCAGTCCAATACACTGTACTCGCTGTGAACAGACGCGAGTGCTATTTGCACTGTGTATGGCAATGGGAGCACAATAGTGACTCTCCTTACCAGAAAACAACTCTTGCTCGTAGGACCAATAACTGCATGTGATTCAACTCCATTTAGGACTGGGAAACAAACGCTAGCTCACCTTACAGGAAACACACTCTGCTTTTGAGAAAAGAGCACTCTTCTACTCTACTGTGCTTTTAATAGGGCCAGTACAGTGAGCTTGCTCAGAACAATGAACTGTGCTGACTACACACACAGTCCATATCTATTTCAATTCTGCTTAGGAAACTGACAAGAACAGTAGATCCTCTTCAGTCCAATACACTGTACTTGCTGGGAACATAAGCCAGTGTTATTTGCCCTGTGTATGACAATGGGAGCACAATAGTGACTCTTCTTACAAGAAAACAACTCTTGCTCATAGGACCACAAACTGCATGTGATTCAACTCCATTTCTGACTGGGAAACAAACGCTAGCTCGCCTTACAAGAAAAACACTCTGCTTTTGAGAAAAGAGCACTCTTCTACTCTAATGTGTTTCCTATAGGGCCAGAACAGTGAGCTTGCTCAGAACAAAAATACTGTGCTTCCTACACAAACGGACCATATCTAGTTCAACTCTGCTTAGGAACCTGACAAGAACAGTATATCCTCCTCAGTCCAAAACACTGTACATGCTGGGAACAGACACCATTGCTATTTGCCCTGTGCATGAGAATGGGAGCACAATAGTGACTCTTCTTACCAGAAAACAACTCTTGCTCGTAGGACCAGAAACTGCATGGCATTCAACTCCATTTCTGACTGGGAAACAAACACTAGCTCGCCTTACAAGAAACACACTCTGCTTTTGAGAAAAGAGCACTCTTCTACTCTACTGTGTTTCCTAATTGTTCCGAACAGTGAGCTTGCTCAGAACAAAAGAACTGTGCTTTGTACACACAAAGTCCATATCTAGTTCAACTATGCTTAGGAAACTGACAAGAACAGTAGATCCTCTTCAGTCCAATACACGGTACTTGCTGGAAGCAGACGCGTGTGGTATTTGCACAGTGTATCGCAATGGAAGTGCAAATGTGACTTTCCTTACCAGAAAAAAACTCTTGCTCCTAGGACCAGAAACTGCATGGGATTCAACTCCATTTCTGTCTGGGAAACAAACACTAGCTCGCCTTACAAGAAACACACTCTGCTTTTGAGAAAAGAGTGCCCTTCTAATCTACAGTGTTTCCTATGGGGTCCGAACAGTGAGCTTGCTCAGAACAAAATAACTGTGCTTCCTACACACACGGGCCATATCTAGTTCAACTCTGCTTAGGAAACTGACAAGAAAAGAGCTCCTCGTCAGTCCAATACACTGTACTCACTGTGAACAGACGTGAGTGCTATTTGCACTGTGTATGGCAATGGGAGCACAATAGTGACTTTCCTTACCAGAAAACAACTCTTGCTCGTAGGACCAAAAACTGCATGTGATTCAACTCCATTTAGGACTGGGAATCAAACGCTAGATCGCCTTACAAGAAACACACTCTGCTTTTGAGAAAAGAGCACTCTTCTACTCTACTGTGCTTTTTATAGGGCCAGAACAGTGAGCTTGCTCAGAACAAAAGAACTGTGCTTCCTACACACAGACCATATCTAGTTCAACTCTGCTTAGGAACCTGACAAGAACAGTAGATCCTATTCAGTCCAATACACTGTACTCGCTGTGAACAGAGGCGAGTGCTATTTGCACTGTGTATGGCAATGGGAGCGCAATAGTGACTTTCCTTACCAGAAAACAACTCTTGCTCATAGGACCGAAAACTGCATGTGATTCAACTCCATTTAGAACTGGGAAATAAACGCTAGCTCGCCTTACAAGAAACACACTCTGCTTTTGAGAAAAGATCACTCTTCTACTCTACTTTGTTTCCTATGGGGTCCAAACAGTGAGCTTGCTCAGAACAAAAGAACTGTGCTTCCTACACACACGGCCATATCTAGTTCAATTCTGCTTAGGAAACTGACAAGAACAGAAGCTCCTCTTCAGTCCAATACACTGTACTTGCTGCTAACAGACTCGTGTGCTATTTGCACTGTGTATGGCAATGGGAGCGCAATAGTGACTCTTCTTATCAGAAAAAAACTCTTGCTCATACGACCAGAAACTGCATGGGATTCAACTCCATTTCTGTCTGGGAAACAAACACTAGCTTTCCTTACAAGAAACACACTCTGCTTTTAAGAAAAGAGCACTCTTCTACTCTACTGTGTTTCCTATGGGGTCTGAACAGTGAGTTTGCTCAGAACAAAAGAACTGTGCTTCTTACACACACAGGGCATATCTAATTCAACTCTGCTTAGGAAACTGACAAGAACAGTAGCTCCTCTTCAGTCCAATACACTATACTTGTTGGGAACAGACGCGAGTGCTATTTGCACTGTGTATGGCAATGGGAGCACAATAGTGACTTTCCTTACCAGAAAACAACTCTTGCTCGTAGGACCAAAAACTGCATGTGATTCAACTCCATTTAGGACTGAGAAACAAACGCTAGCTCGCCTTACAAGAAACACACTCTGCTTTTGAGAAAAGAGCACTCTTCTACTCTACTGTGTTTCCTATAGGGCCAGAAGAGTGAGCTTGCTCAGAACAACTGAACGGTGCTTCCTACACAGGGACCATATCTAGTTCAACTCTGATTAGGAAACTGACAAGAACAGTAGATCCTCTTCACTCCAATACACTGTACATGCTGGGAACAGACGCCATTGCTATTTGCCCTGTGTAGGACAATGGGAGCGCAATAGTGACTCCTCTTACCAGAAAAAACTCTTGCTCGTAGGACCCGAAACTGCATGTGATTCAACTCCATTTAGGACTGGGAAACAAACGCTAGCTCGCCTTACAAGTAACATACTCTGCTTTTGAGGAAATAGCACTCTTCTACTCTACTGTGTTTTCTATAGGGTCCAAACAGTGAGCTTGCTCAGAACCAAAGAACTGTGCTTCCTACACACACGGGCCATATCTAGTTCAACTCTGCTTAGGAACCTGACAAGAACAGTAGATACCCTTTAGTCCAATACACTGTACTTGCTGGGAACAGACGCCAGTGCTATTTGTCCTCTGTATGGCAATGGCAGCGCAATAGTGACTATTCTTACCATAAAACAACTCTTGCTCGTAGGACCAGAAACTGCATGTGTTTCAACTCCATTTCGGACAGGGAAACAAATGCTAGCGCGCCTTACAAGAACAACACTCTGCTTTAGAGAAAAGAGCACTCTTCTACTCTACTGTGTTTCCTATAGGGCAAGAACAGTGAGCTTGCTCAGAACAAAAAAACTGTGCTTCCTACACACGGGCCATATCTAGTTCACCTCTGCTTAGGAAACTGACAAGAACAGTAGCGCCTCTTCAGTCCGATACACTGTACTTGCTGGGAACAGACGCGAGTGCTATTTGCACTGTATATGGCAATAGGAGTGCAATAGTGACTTTCCTTACCAGAAAAAAACTCTTGCTCGTAGGACCAGAAACTGAATGTGATTCAACTCCATTTAGGACTAGGAAACAAACGCTAGCTCATCTTACAAGAAACAGAGTCGGCTTTTGAGAAAAGAACACTCTTCTACTCTATTGGGTTTCCTATAGGGCCAGAACAGTGAGCTTGCTCAGAACAAAAGAACTGTGCTTCCTACACACATGGGCTATATCTAGTTCAACTCTGCTTAGGAAACTGACAAGAACAATAGATCCTCTTCAGTCCAATACAGTGTACAGGCTGGGAACAGACGCCAGTGCTATTTGCCCTGTGTATGAAAATGGGAGCACAATAGTGACTCTTCTTACCAAAAAACAACTCTTGCTCTTAGGACCAGAAACTGCATGTGATTCAACACCATTTAGGACTGGGAAACAAACGCTAGCTCGCCTTACAAAAAACACACTCTGCTTTTGAGAAAAGAGCACTCTTCTACTCTACTGTTTCCTATGGGGTCCGAACAGTGAGCTTGCTCAGAACAAAAGAACTGTGCTTCCTACACACACGGACCATATGTAGTTCAACTCTGCTTAGGAACCTGACAAGAACAGTAGCTCCTCTTCAGTCCAACACTGTACTTGCAGGGAACAGATGCGAGTGCTTTTTGCACTGTCTATGGCAATGGGCGCGCAATAGTGACTTTCTTTACCAGAAAACAAATCTTGTGCGTAGGACCAGAAACTGCATGTGATTCAACTCCATTTAGGACTAGGAAACAAACGCTAGCTTTCCCTACAAGAAACACACTCTGCTTTAGAGAAAAGAGCACTCTTCTACTCTACTGTGTTTCCTAAAGGGCCAGAACAGTGAGCTTGCTCAGAACAAAAGAACTGAGCTTCCAACACACGGGCCATATCTAGTTCACCTCTGCTTAGGAAACTGACAAGAACAGTAGCTCCTCTTCAGTCCGATACACTGTACTTTCTGGGAACAGACGCGAGGGCTATTTGCACTGTATATGGCAAAAGGAGTGCAATAGTGACTCGTCTTACCAGAAAACAACTCTTGCTCGTAGGACAAAAAAGTGCATGTGACTCAACTCCATTTAGGACTGGAAAACAAACTCTAGCTCGCCTTACAAGAAACACACTCTGCTTTTGAGAAAAGAGCACTCTTCTACTCTACTGTGTTTCCCATAGGGCCAGAACAGTGAGCTTGCTCAGAACAAAAGAACTGTGCTTCCTGCACACGGGCCATATCTAGTTCAACTCTGCTTAGGAAACTGACAAGAACAGTAGCTCCTCTTCAGTCCGATACACTGTATTTGCTGGGAACAGACGCCAGTGCTATTTGCACTGTATATGGCAATGGGAGCGCAATAGGGACTTTCCTTACCAGAAAACAACTCTTGCTCGTAGGACCAGAAAGTGCATGTGATTCAACTCCATTTATGACTGGCAAACAAATGCTTCCTCGCCTTACATGAAACACACTCTGCTTTACAGAAAAGAGCACTCTTCTACTCTACTGTGTTTCCTATGGGGTCCGAACAGTGAGCTTGCTCAGAACATAATAACTGTGCTTCCTACACACACGGGCCATATCTAGTTCAACTCTGTTTAGGAAACTGAGAAGAACAGTAGCTCCTCTTCAGTCCAATACACTATACTTGCTAGGAAGAGACGGGAGTGCTATTTGCACTGTGTGGCAATGGGAGCGCAATAGTGACTTTCCTTACCAGAAAACAACTCTTGCTCGTAGGACCAGAAAATGCATGTGAATCAACTCCATTTAGGACTGGGAAACAAACTCTAGCTCGCCTTACAAGAAACACACTCTGCTTTTGAGAAAAGAGCACTCTTCTACTCTACTGTGTTTCCTATGGGGTCCAACCAGTGAGCTTGCTCAGAAAAAAAAAAAATTGTGCTTCCTACACACACGGCCATATCAAGTTCAAGTCTGCTTAGGAACCTGACAAGAACAGTAGCTCCTCTTCAGTCCAATACACTGTACTTGCTGGCAACAGATGCCAGTGCTATTTGTCCTGTGTATGGCAATGGCAGCGCAATAGTGACTTTCCTTACCAGAAAACAACTCTTGTTCGTAGGAACAGAAACTGCATGTGATTCAACTCCATTTAGGACTAGGAAACAAACGCTAGCTTGCCTTACAAGAAACACACTCTGCTTTAGAGAAAAGAGCACTCTTCTACTCTACTGTGTTTCCTATAGGGCCAGAACAGTGAGCTTGCTCAGAACATAATAAATGTGCTTCCTACACACACGGGCCATATCTAGTTCAACTCTGCTTAGGAACCTGACAAGAACAGTAGATCCCCTTTAGTCCAATACACTGTACTTGCTGGGAACAGACGCCAGTGCTATTTGTCCTGAGTATGGCAATGGCAGCGCAATAGTGACTATTCTTACCATAAAACAACTCTTGCTCATAGGACCAGAAACTGCATGTGTTTCACCTCCATTTAGGACTGGGAAACTAACGCTAGCTCGCCTTACAAGATACACACTCTGCTTTAGAGAAAAGAGCATTCTTCTACTCTACTGTGTTTCCTATAGGGCCAGAACAGTGAGCTTGCACAGAACAAAAGTACTGTGCTTCCTACACACGGGCCATATCTAGTTCACCTCTGCTTAGGAAACTGACAAGAACAGTAGCTCCTCTTCAGTCCGATACACTGTACTTTCTGGGAACAGACGCGAGGGCTATTTGCACTGTATATGGCCATAGGAGTGCAATAGTGACTCGTCTTACCAGAAAACAACTCTTGCTCGTAGGACAAAAAACTGCATGTGACTCAACTCCATTTAAGACTGGAAAACAAACTCTAGCTCGCCTTACAAGAAACACACTCTGCTTTTGAGAAAAGAGCACTCTTCTACTCTACTGTGTTTCCCATAGGGCCAGAACAGTGAGCTTGCTCAGAACAAAAGAACTGTGCTTCCTGCACACGGGCCATATCTAGTTCAACTCTGCTTAGGAAACTGACAAGAACAGTAGCTCCTCTTCAGTCCGATACACTGTATTTGCTGGGAACAGACGCCAGTGCTATTTGTACTGTATATGGCAATGGGAGCACAATAGGGACTTTCCTTACCAGAAAACAACTCTTGCTCGTAGGACCAGAAAGTGCATGTGATTCAACTCCATTTAGGACTGGCAAACAAATGCTACCTCGCCTTACATGAAACACACTCTGCTTTACAGAAAAGAGCACTCTTCTACTCTACTGTGTTTCCTATGCGGTCCGAACAGTGAGCTTGCTCAGAACAAAAGAACTGTGCTTCCTACACACATGGGCAATATCTAGTTCACATCTGCTTAGGAAACTGAAAAGAACAGTAGATCCTATTCAGTCCAATACACTGTACTTGCTGGGAGCAGACGCGAGTGCTATTTGCACTGTGTATGGCAATGGGAGCACAATAGTGACTCGTCTTACCAGAAAACAACTCTTGCTCGTAGGACCAGAAACTGCATGTGTTTCAACTCCATTTCGGACTGGGAAACAAATGCTAGCTCGCCTTACAAGAAACAATCTCTGCTTTTGAGAAAAGAACACTCTTCTACTCTACTGTGTTTCCCATAGGGCCAGAACAGTGAGCTTGCTCAGAACAAAAGAACTGTGCTTCCTACACACACGGTCCATATCTAGTTCAACTCTGCTTAGGAAACTGAGAAGAACAGTAGCTCCTCTTCAGTCCAATACACTATACTTGCTAGGAACAGACGGGAGTGCTATTTGCACTGTGTATGGCATTGGGAGCGCAATAGTGTCTTTCCTTCCCAGAAAACAACTCTTGCTCGTAGGACCAGAAACTGCATGTGATTCAACTCCATTTAGGACTGGGAAACAAATGCTAGCTCGCCTAACAAGAAACACACTCTGCTTTTGAGAAAAGAGCATTCTTCTACTCTACTGTGTTTCCTATAGGGCCAGAACAGTGAGCTTGCTCAGAAAACAAGAACTGAGCTTCCTACGCACACGGGCCATATCTAGTTCAACTCTGCTTAGGAAACTGACAAGAGCAGTAGCTCCTCTTCAGTCCGATACACTGTAATTGCTGGGAACAGATGCCAGGGCTATTTGCACTGTGTATGTCAATGGGAGCGCAATAGTGACTTTCCTTACCAGAAAACAACTCTTGCTCATAGGAACAGTAACTGCATGTGATTCAACTCCATTTAAGACTGGGAAACAAATGCTACCTCGCCTTACATGAAACACACTCTGCTTTTGAGAAAAGAGCACTCTTCTACTCTACTGTTTCCTATGGGGTCCGAACAGTGAGCTTGCTCAGAACAAAAGAACTGTGCTTCCTACACACATGGGCATTATCTAGTTCACCTCTGCTTAGGAAACGGAAAAAAACAGTAGATCCTATTCAGTCCAATACACTGTACTTGCTGGGAACAGACGCGAGTGCTATTTGCACTGTGTATGGCAATGGGAGCACAATAGTGACTCGTCTTACCAGAAAACAACTCTTGCTCGTAGGACCAGAAACTGCATGTGTTTCAACTCCATTTCGGACTGGGAAACAAATGCTAGCTCGCCTTACAAGAAACAAACTCTGCTTTTGAGAAAAGAACACTCTTCTACTCTACTGTGTTTCCCATAGGGCCAGAACAGTGAGCTTGCTCAGAACAAAAGAACTGTGTTTCCTACACACACGGGCCATATCTAGTTCAACTCTGCTTAGGAAACTGAGAAGAACAGTAGCTCCTCTTCAGTCCAATACACTATACTTGCTAGGAACAGACGGGAGTGCTATTTGCACTGTGTATGGCAATGGGAGCGCAATAGTGACTTTCCTTACCAGAAAACAACTCTTGCTCGTAGGACCAGAAACTGCATGTGATTCAACTCCATTTAGGACTGGGAAAAAAACGCTAGCTTGCCTTACAAGAAACACACCCGCTTTTGAGAAAAGAGCACTCTTCTACTCTACTGTGTTTCCTATAGGGTCCAAACAGTGAGCTTGCTCAGAACCAAAGAACTGTGCTTCCTACACACACGGGCCATATCTAGTTCAACTCTGCTTAGGAACCTGACAAGAACAGTAGATACCCTTTAGTCCAATACACTGTACTTGCTGGGAACAGACGCCAGTGCTATTTGTCCTCTGTATGGCAATGGCAGCGCAATAGTGACTATTCTTACCATAAAACAACTCTTGCTCGTAGGACCAGAAACTGCATGTGTTTCAACTCCATTTCGGACAGGGAAACAAATGCTAGCGCGCCTTACAAGAACAACACTCTGCTTTAGAGAAAAGAGCACTCTTCTACTCTACTGTGTTTCCTATAGGGCAAGAACAGTGAGCTTGCTCAGAACAAAAGAACTGTGCTTCCTACACACGGGCCATATCTAGTTCAACTCTGCTTAGGAAACTGACAAGAACAGTAGCGCCTCTTCAGTCCGATACACTGTACTTGCTGGGAACAGACGCGAGTGCTATTTGCACTGTATATGGCAATAGGAGTGCAATAGTGCCTTTCCTTACCAGAAAAAAACTCTTGCTCGTAGGACCAGAAACTGAATGTGATTCAACTCCATTTAGGACTAGGAAACAAACGCTAGCTTGTCTTACAAGAAACAGAGTCGGCTTTTGAGAAAAGAACACTCTTCTACTCTACTGTGTTTCCTATAGGGCCAGAACAGTGAGCTTGCTCAGAACATAAGAACTGAGCTTCCTACGCACACGGGCCATATCTAGTTCAACTCTGCTTAGGAAACTGACAAGAACAGTAGCTCCTCTTCAGTCCAATACACTGTACTTGCTGGCAACAGATGCCAGTGCTATTTGTCCTGTGTATGGCAATGGCAGCTCAATAGTGACTTTCCTTACCAGAAAACAACTCTTGCTCATAGTACCAGAAACTGCATGTGTTTCAATTCCATTTAGGACTGGGAAACAAATGCTAGCTCGCCTTACAAGAAACACACTCTGCTTTAGAAAAAAGAGCACTCTTCTACAATACTGTGTTTCCTATGGGGTCCAAACAGTGAGCTTGCTCAGAGCAAAAGAACTGTGCTTCCTACACACACGGACCATATCTAGTTCAGCTCTGCTTAGGAACCTGACAAGAACAGTAGCTCCTCTTCAGTCCAACACTGTACTTGCTGGGAACAGACGCGAGTGCTATTTGCACTGTGTATGGCAATGGGAGCACAATCGTGACTTTCCTTACCAGAAAACAACTCTTGTTCGTAGGACCAGAAACTGCATGTGATTCAACTCCATTTAGGACTAGGAAACAAACGCTAGCTTGCCTTACAAGAAACACACTCTGCTTTAGAGAAAAGAGCATTCTTCTACTCTTCTGTGTTTCCTATAGGGCCAGAACAGTGAGCTTGCTCAGAACATAATAACTGTGCTTCCTACACACACGGGCCATATCTAGTTCAACTCTGCTTAGGAACCTGACAAGAACAGTAGATCCCCTTTAGTCCAATACACTGTACTTGCTGGGAACAGACGCCAGTGCTATTTGTCCTGAGTATGGCAATGGCAGCGCAATAGTGACTATTCTTACCATAAAACAACTCTTGCTCATAGGACCAGAAACTGCATGTATTTCACCTCCATTTAGGACTGGGAAACAAACGCTAGCTCGCCTTACAAGATACACACTCTGCTTTAGAGAAAAGAGCATTCTTCTACTCTACTGTGTTTCCTATAGGGCCAGAAGAGTGAGCTTGCTCAGAACAAAAGAACTGTGCTTCCTACACACGGGCCATATCTAGTTCACCTCTGCTTAGGAAACTGACAAGAACAGTAGCTCCTCTTCAGTCCGATACACTGTACTTTCTGGGAACAGACGCGAGGGCTATTTGCACTGTATATGGCAATAGGAGTGCAATAGTGACTCGTCTTACCAGAAAACAACTCTTGCTCGTAGGACAAAAAACTGCATGTGACTCAACTCCATTTAGGACTGGAAAAGAAACTCTAGCTCGCCTTACAAGAAACACACTCTGCTTTTGAGAAAAGAGCACTCTTCTACTCTACTGTGTTTCCCATAGGGCCAGAACAGTGAGCTTGCTCAGAACAAAAGAACTGTGCTTCCTGCACACGGGCCATATCTAGTTCAACTCTGCTTAGGAAACTGACAAGAACAGTAGCTCCTCTTCAGTCCGATACACTGTATTTGCTGGGAACAGACGCCAGTGCTATTTGCACTGTATATGGCAATGGGAGTGCAATAGGGACTTTCTTTACCAGAAAACAACTCTTGCTCGTAGGACCAGAAAGTGCATGTGATTCAACTCCATTTAGAACTGGCAAAGAAATGCTACCTCGCCTTACATGAAACACACTCTGCTTTTGAGAAAAGAGCACTCTTCTACTCTACTGTTTCCTATGGGGTCCGAACAGTGAGCTTGCTCAGAACAAAAGAACTGTGCTTCCTACACACATGGGCATTATCTAGTTCACCTCTGCTTAGGAAACTGAAAAGAACAGTAGATCCTATTCAGTCCAATACACTGTACTTGCTGGGAACAGACGCGAGTGCTATTTGCACTGTGTATGGCAATGGGAGCACAATAGTGACTTGTCTTACCAGAAAACAACTCTTGCTCGTAGGACCAGAAACTGCATGTGTTTCAACTCCATTTCGGACTGGGAAACAAATGCTAGCTCGCCTTACAAGAAACAAACTCTGCTTTTGAGAAAAGAACACTCTTCTACTCTACTGTGTTTCCCATAGGGCCAGAACAGTGAGCTTGCTCAGAACAAAAGAACTGTGTTTCCTACACACACGGGCCATATCTAGTTCAACTCTGCTTAGGAAACTGAGAAGAACAGTAGCTCCTCTTCAGTCCAATACACTATACTTGCTAGGAACAGACGGGAGTGCTATTTGCACTGTGTATGGCAATGGGAGCGCAATAGTGACTTTCCTTACCAGAAAACAACTCTTGCTCGTAGGACCAGAAACTGCATGTGATTCAACTCCATTTAGGACTGGGAAAAAAACGCTAGCTTGCCTTACAAGAAACACACCCGCTTTTGAGAAAAGAGCACTCTTCTACTCTACTGTGTTTCCTATAGAGTCCAAACAGTGAGCTTGCTCAGAACCAAAGAACTGTGCTTCCTACACACACGGGCCATATCTAGTTCAACTCTGCTTAGGAACCTGACAAGAACAGTAGATACCCTTTAGTCCAATACACTGTACTTGCTGGGAACAGACGCCAGTGCTATTTGTCCTCTGTATGGCAATGGCAGCGCAATAGTGACTATTCTTACCATAAAACAACTCTTGCTCGTAGGACCAGAAACTGCATGTGTTTCAACTCCATTTCGGACAGGGAAACAAATGCTAGCGCACCTTACAAGAACAACACTCTGCTTTAGAGAAAAGAGCACTCTTCTACTCTACTGTGTTTCCTATAGGGCAAGAACAGTGAGCTTGCTCAGAACAAAAGAACTGTGCTTCCTACACACGGGCCATATCTCGTTCAACTCTGCTTAGGAACCTGACAAGAACAGTAGCTCCTCTTCCTTCCAATACACTGTACTTGCTGGGAACAGACGCGAGTGCTATTTGCACTGTATATGGCAATAGGAGTGCAATAGTGACTTTCCTTACCAGAAAAAAACTCTTGCTCGTAGGACCAGAAACTGAATGTGATTCAACTCCATTTAGGACTAGGAAACAAACGCTAGCTCGTCTTACAAGAAACAGAGTCGGCTTTTGAGAAAAGAACACTCTTCTACTCTACTGTGTTTCCTATAGGGCCAGAACAGTGAGCTTGCTCAGAACATAAGAACTGAGCTTCCTACGCACACGGGCCATATCTAGTTCAACTCTGCTTAGGAAACTGACAAGAACAGTAGCTCCTCTTCAGTCCAATACACTGTACTTGCTGGCAACAGATGCCAGTGCTATTTGTCCTGTGTATGGCAATGGCAGCTCAATAGTGACTTTCCTTACCAGAAAACAACTCTTGCTCATAGTACCAGAAACTGCATGTGTTTCAACTCCATTTAGGACTGGGAAACAAATGCTAGCTCGCCTTACAAGAAACACACTCTGCTTTAGAAAAAAGAGCACTCTTCTACAATACTGTGTTTCCTATGGGGTCCAAACAGTGAGCTTGCTCAGAGCAAAAGAACTGTGCTTCCTACACACACGGACCATATCTAGTTCAACTCTGCTTAGGAACCTGACAAGAACAGTAGCTCCTCTTCAGTGCAACACTGTACTTGCTGGGAACAGACGCGAGTGCTATTTGCACTGTGTATGGCAATGGGAGCACAATCGTGACTTTCCTTACCAGAAAACAACTCTTGTTCGTAGGACCAGAAACTGCATGTGATTCAACTCCATTTAGGACTAGGAAACAAACGCTAGCTTGCCTTACAAGAAACACACTCTGCTTTAGAGAAAAGAGCATTCTTCTACTCTACTGTGTTTCCTATAGGGCCAGAACAGTGAGCTTGCTCAGAACATAAGAACTGAGCTTCCTACGCACACGGGCCATATCTAGTTCAACTCTGCTTAGGAAACTGACAAGAACAGTAGCTCCTCTTCAGTCCGATACACTGTACTTGCTGGGAACAGACGCCAGGGCTATATGCACTATGTATGTCAATGGGAGCGCAATAGTGACTATTCTTACCATAAAACAACTCTTGCTCATAGGACCAGAAACTGCATGTGTTTCAACTCCATTTAGGACTTGGAAACAAACGATAGCTCGCCTTACAAGAAACACAGTCTGCTTTAGAGAAAAGAGCACAGTTCTACTCTACTGTGTTTCCTATAGTACAAGAACGGTGAGCTTGCTCAGAACAAAAGACATGTTCTTCCTACACACATGGGCCATATGTAGTTCACCTCTGCTTAGGAACTTGACAAGAACAGTAGCTCGTCTTCAGTCCAACACTGTACTTGCTGGGAACAGACGCGAGTGCTATTTGCACTGTGAATGGCAATGGGAGCGCAATAGTGACTTTCCTTACCAGAAAACAACTCTTGTTTGTACAACCAGAAACTGCATGTGATTCAATTGCATTTAGGACTAGGAAACAAACACTAGCTTGTCTTAAAAGAAACACACTCTGCTTTAGAGAAAAGAGCACTCTTCTACTCTACTGTGTTTCCTATGGGGTCCGAACAGTGAGCTTGCTCAGAACAAAAGAACTGTGCTTCCTACACACATGGGCCATATAGTTCACATCTGCTTAGGAAACTGAAAAGAACAGTAGATCCTATTCAGTCCAATACACTGTACTTGCTGGGAACAGACTCGAGTGCTTTTTGCACTGTGTATGGCAATGGGAGCACAATAGTGACTCGTCTTACCAGAAAACAACTCTTGCTCATAGGACAAAAAACTGCATGTGACTCAACTCCATTTAGGACTGGGAAACAAACTCTAGCTCGCCTTACAAGAAACACACTCTGCTTTTGAGAAAAGAGCACTCTTCTACTCTACTGTGTTTCCCATAGGGCCAGAACGGTGAGATTTCTCAGAACAAAAAAACTATGCTTGTACACACACTGGCCATATCTAGTTCAACTCTGCTTAGGAAACTGACAAGAACAGTAGCTCCTCTTCAGTCCGATACACTGTACCTGCTGGCATCAGACGCGAGTGCTATTTGCACTGTGTATGGCAATGGGAGCGCAATAGTGACTTTCCTTACCAGAAAACAACTCTTGCTCCTAGGACCAGAAACTGGATGGGATTCAACTCCATTTAGGACTGGGAAAAAAACGCTAGCTTGCCTTACAAGAAACACACTCTGCTTTTGAAAAAAGAGCACTCTTCTACTCTACTGTATTTCCTATAGGGCCAGAACAGTGAGCTTGCTCAGAACATAATAACTATGCTTCCTACACACACGGGCCATATCTAGTTCAACTCTGCTTAGGAACCTGACAAGAACAGTAGATCCCCTTTAGTCCAATACACTGTACTTGCTGGGAACAGACGCCAGTGCTATTTGTCCTGTGTATGGCAATGGCAGCGCAATAGTGACTATTCTTACCATAAAACAACTGTTGCTCGTAGGACCAGAAACTGCATGTGTTTCAACTCCATTTAGGACTGGGAAACAAACGCTACCTCTCCTTACAAGAAAAACACTCTGCTTTAGAGAAAAGAGCACTCTTCTACTCTACTTTTTTTCCTATAGGGCCAGAACAGTGAGCTTGCTCAGGACAAAAGAATTGTGCTTCTTACACACGGGCCATATCTAGTTCAACTCTGCTTAAGAAACAGACAAGAACAGTAGCTCCTCTTCAGTCCGATACACTGTACTTGCTGGGAACAGACGCGAGTGCTATTTGCACTGTATATGGCAATGGGAGCGCAATAGGGACTTTTCTTACGAGAAAACAACTCTTGCTCGTAGGACCAGAATGTACATGTGATTCAACTCCATTTAGGACTGGGAAACAAATGCTACCTCGCCTTACATGAAACACACTCTGCTTTTGAGAAAAGAGCACTCATCTACTCTACTGTGTTTCCTATGGCGTCCAAACAGTGAGCTTGCTCAGAACAAAAGAACTGTGCTTCCTACACACATGGGCCATATCTAGTTCAAATCTGCTGAGGAAACTAAAAAGAACAGTAGATCCTCTTCAGTCCAATACACTGTACTTGCTGGGAACAGACACGAGTGCTATTTGCACTTTGTAGGGCAATTGGAGCACAATAGTGTCTCGTCTTACCAGAAAACAACACTTGATCATAGGATAAAAAACTGCATTTGACTCAACTACATTTAGGACTGGGAAACAAACTCTAGCTCGCCTTACAAGAAACACACTATGCTTTTGAGAAAAGAACACTCTTCTAATCTACTGTGTTTCCCATAGGGCCAGAACAATGAGCTTGCTCAGAACAAAAGAACTGTGCTTCAATCACACACGGGGCATATCTAGTTCAACTCTGCTTAGGAAAGTGAGAAGAACAGTAGCTCCTCTTCAGTCCAATACACTGTACTTGCTAGGAACAGACGGGACTGCTAATTGCACTGAGTATGGCAATGGGAGCACAATAGTGACTTTCCTTACCAGAAAACAACTCTTGCTCGTAGGACCAGAAACTGCATGTGATTCAACTCCATTTAGGACTGGGAAACAAACGCTAGCTCGCCTTACAAGAAACACAGTCCGCTTTTTAGAAAAGAGCACTCTTCTACTCTACTGTGTTTCCTATGGGTTCCAAACAGTGAGCTTGCTCAGAACAAAAAAAAATGTGCTTCCTATACACACGGCCATATCTAGTTCAAGTCTGCTTTGGAACCTGACAAGAACTGTAGATCCTCTTCAGTCCAATACACTGTACTTGCTGGCAACAGACGCCAATGCTATTTGTCCTGTTTATGGCAATGGAAGCGCAATAGTGACTTTCCTTACCAGAAAACAACTCTTGCTCATAGTACCAGAAACTTCATGGGATTCAACTCCATTTAGGACTGGGAAACAAACGCTAGCTCGCCTAACAAGAAACACACTCTGCTTTAGAGAAAGGAGCACTCTTCTAGTCTACTGTGTTTCCTATGGGGTCCAAACAGTGAGCTTGCTCAGAACAAAACAACTGTGCTTTCTACACGCACGGACCATATCTAGTTCAACTCTGCTTAGAAACCTGACAAGAACAGTAGCTCCTCTTCAGTCCAACACTGTACTTGCTGGGAACAGACGCGAGTGCTATTTGCACTGTGTATGGCAATGGGAGCGCAATAGTGACTTTCCTAACCAGAAAACAACTCTTGTTCGTAGGACCAGAAACTGCATGTGATTCAACTCCATTTAGGACTAGGAAACAAACGCTAGATTGCCCTACAAGAAACACACTCTGCTTTAGAGAAAAGAGCACTCTTCTACTCTACTGTGTTTCCTAAAGGGCCAGAACAGTGAGCTTGCTCAGAACATAAGAACTGAGCTTCCTACACACACGGGCCATATCTAGTTAAACTCTGCTTAGGAAACTGACAAGAACAGTAGCTCCTCTTCAATCCGATACACTGTACTTGCTGGGATCAGACGCGAGTGCTATTTCACTGTGTATGAAAATGGGAGCGCAATAGTGACTTTCCTTACCAGAAAACATCTCTTGCTCGTAGGACCAGAAACTGCATGTGATTCAACTCCACTTAGGACTGGGAAAAAAACGCGAGCTTACCTTACAAGAAACACACTCCGCTTTTGAGAAAAGAGCACTCTTCTACTCTACTGTGTTTCCTATAGGGCCAGAACAGTGAGCTTGCTCAGAAAAAAAGAACTGTACTTCCTACAAACACGGGCCATATCTAGTTCAACTCTGCTTAGGAAACTGAGAAGAAAAGTAGCTCCTTTTCAGTCCAATACACTGTACTTGCTGGGAACAGACGGGAGGGCTATTTGCACTGTGTATGGCAATGGGAGCGCAATAGTGACTTTCCTTACCAGAAAACAACTCTTGCTCGTAGGACCAGAAACTGCATGTGATTCCACTCCATTTAGGACTGAGAAACAAACGCTAGCTCGCCTTACAAGAAACACACTCTGCTTTAGAGAAAAGAGCACTCTTCTACTCTACTGTGTTTCCTATGGGGTCCAAACAGTGATGTTGCTCAGAACAAAAGATCTGTGCTTCCTACACACACGGGCCATATCTACTTCAACTCTGCTTAGGAAACTGACAAGAACAGTAGCTCCTCTTCAGTCCAATACACTGTACTTGCGGGGAACAGACGCGAGTGCTATTTGCACTGTGTATGGCAATTGGAGCACAATAGTGACTCGTCTTACCAGAAAACAACTCTTGCTCGTAGGACAAAATCTGCATGTGACTCAAATCCATTTAGGACTAGGAAACAAATGCTAGCTCGCCTTACAAGAAGCAAACTCTGCTTTTGAGAAAAGAGCACTCTTCTACTCTACTGTGTTTCCCAAAGGGCCAGAACATTTAGCATGCTCAGAACAAAAGAAATGTGCTTCCTACACACACGGCCATATCTAGTTTAATTCTGCTTAGGAACCTGACAAGAACAGTAGAACCTCTTCAGTCCACTACACTGTACTTGCTGAGAACAGACGCCAGTGCTATTAGTCCTATGTATGTCAATGGCAGTGCAATAGTGACTCTTCTTACCAGAAAACAACTCTTGCTCGTAGGACCAGAAACTGCATGTGATTCAACTCTATTTAGGACTGGGAAGTAAAGCTAGCTCACCTTACAAGAAACACACTCTGCTTTAGAGAAAAGAGCACTCTTCTACTCTACTGTGTTTCCTATAGGGTCCGAACAGTGAGCTTGCTCAGAACAAAAGAACTGTGCTTCCTACACACGGGCCATATCTAGTTCAACTCTGCTTAGGAAACTGACAAGAACAGTAGCTCCTCTTCAGTCTGATACACTGTACTTGCTGGGAACAGACGCGAGTGCTATTTGCACTGTGTATGGCAATGGGAGTGCAATAGTGACTTTCCTTACCAGAAAACAACTCTTGCTCGTAAGACCAGAAACTGCATGTGATTCAACTCCATTTAGGACTGGGAAACAAATGCTAGCTCAACTTACATGAAACACACTCTGTTTTTGAGAAAAGAGCACTCTTCTACTCTACTGTGTTTCCTATGGGGTCCGAACAGTGAGTTGCTCAGAACAGAAGAACTGTGCTTCCTACACACACGGGCCATATCTAGTTCAACTCTGCCTAGGAAACTGACAAGAACAGTAGCTCCTCTTCCGTCCAATACACTGTACTTGCGGGGAACAGACGGGAGTGCTATTTGCAGTGTGTATGGCAATTGGAGCACAATAGTGACATGTCTTACCAGAAAACAACTCTTGCTCGTAAGACAAAAAACTGCATGTGACTCAACTCCATTTAGGACTGGGAAACAAACGCTAGCTCGACTTCCAAGAAACACACTCTGCTTTTGAGAAAAGAGCACTCTTCTACTCTACTGTGTTTCCTATGTGGTCCGAACAGTGAGCTTGCTCGGAACAAAAGAACTGTGCTTCCTACACACACGGCCATATCTACTTCAATTCTGCTTAGGAACCTGACAAGAACAGAAGATCCTCTTCAGTCCAATACACTGTACTTGCTGGGAACAGACGCCAGTGCTATTTGTCCTGTGTATGGCAATGGCAGCGCAATAGTGACTCTTCTTACCATAAAACAACTCTTGCTTGTAGGACTAGAAACTGCATGTGATTCAACTCCATTTAGGACTGGGAAACAAACGCTAGCTCGCCTTACGAGAAATACACTCTGCTTTAGGGAAAAGAGCACTCCTCTATTCTATTGTGTTTCCTATAGGGCCAGAACAGTGAGCTTGCTCAGAACAAAAGAACTGTGCTTCCTACACACGGGCCATACCTAGTTCAACTCTGCTTAGGAAACTGACAAGAACAGTAGCTCCTCTTCAGTCCGATACACTGTACTTGCGGGGAACAGACGCGAGTGCTATTTGCACTGTGTATGGCATTGGAGCACAATAGTGACTTTCCTTACCAGAAAACAACTCTTGCGCGTAGGACAAAAAACTGCATGTGACTCAACTCCATTTAGGACTGGGAAACAAACGCTAGCTCACCTTACAAGAAACACACTCTGCTTTTGAGAAAAGAGCACTCTTCTACTCTACTGTGTTTCCTATAGGGCCAGAACAGTGAGCTTGCTCAGAACAAAGAACTGTGCTTCCTACACACACGGCCATATCTAGTTCAATTCTGCTTAGGAACCTGACAAGAACAGTAGATCCTCTATAGTCCAATACACTGTACTTGCTGGGAACAGACGCCAGTGCTATTTGTCCTGTGTATGGCAATGGCAGCGCAATAGTGACTCTTCTTACCAGAAAACAACTCTTGCTTGTAGGACCAGAAACTGCATGTGATTCAACTCCATTTAGACTGGGAAACAAAAGCTGGCTCACCTTACAAGAAACACACTCTGCTTTAGAGAAAAGAGCACTCTTCTACTCTACTGTGTTTCCTTTGGGGCCAGAACAGTGAGCTTGCTCAGAACAAAAGAACTGTGCTTGTACACACACGGGCCATACCTAGTTAAACTCTGCTTAGGAAACTGACAAGAACAGTAGCTCCTCTTCAGTCCGATACACTGTACTTGCGGGGAACAGACACGAGTGCTATTTGCACTGTGTATGGCAATTGGAGCACAATAGTGACTCGTCTTACCAGAAAACAACTCTTGCTCGTAGGACAAAATCTGCATGTGACTCAAATCCATTTAGGACTAGGAAACAAACGCTAGCTCGCCTTACAAGAAACACAGTCTGCTTTTGAGAAAAGAGCACTCTTCTACTCTACTGTGTTTCCTATGGGGCCCGAAAAGCAAGCTTCCTCAGAACAAAAGAACTGTGCTTCCTACACACATGGCCATATCTAGTTCAATTCTGCTTAGGAACCTGACAAGAACAGTAGATCCTCTTCAGTCCAGTACACTGTACTTGCTGAGAACAGACGCCAGTGCTATTAGTCCTGTGTATGGCAATGGCAGTGCAATAGTGACTCTTCTTACCAGAAAACAACTCTTGCTCGTAGGACCAGAAACTGCATGTGATTCAACTCCATTTAGGACTGGGAAGTAAAGCTAGCTCACCTTACAAGAAACACATTCTGCTTTAGAGAAAAGAGCACTCTTCTACTCTACTGTGTTTCCTATAGGGTCCGAACAGTGAGCTTGCTCCGAACAAAAGAACTGTGCTTCCTACACACGGGCCATATCTAGTTCAACTATGCTTAGGAAACTGACAAGAACAGTAGCTCCTCTTCAGTCTGATACACTGTACTTGCTGGGAACAGACGCGAGTGCTATTTGTACTGTGTATGGCAATGGGAGTGCAATAGTGACTTTCCTTACCAGAAAACAACTCTTGCTTGTAAGACCAGAAACTGCATGTGATTCAACTCCATTTAGGACTGGGAAACAAATGCTAGCTCAACTTACATGAAACACACTCTGTTTTTGAGAAAAGAGCACTCTTCTACTCTACTGTGTTTCCTACGGGGTCTGAACAGGGAGTTGCTCAGAACAAAAGAACTGTGCTTCCTACACACACGGGCAATATCTAGTTCAACTCTGCCTAGGAAACTGACAAGAACAGTAGCTCCTCTTCCGTCCAATACACTGTACTTGCGGGGAACAGACGCGAGTGCTATTTGCAGTGTGTATGGCAATTGGAGCACAATAGTGACATGTATTACCAGAAAACAACTCTTGCTCGTAAGACAAAAAACTGCATGTGACTCAACTCCATTTAGGACTGGGAAACAAACGCTAGCTCGACTTCCAAGAAACACACTCTGCTTTTGAGAAAAGAGCACTCTTCTACTCTACTGTGTTTCCAATGTGGTCCGAACAGTGAGCTTGCTCAGAACAAAAGAACTGTGCTTCCTACACACACGGCCATATCTAGTTCAATTCTGCTTAGGAACCTGACAAAAACAATAGATCCTCTTCAGTCCAATACACTGTACTTGCTGGGAACAGACGCCAGTGCTATTTGTCCTGTGTATGGCAATGGCTGCGCAATAGTGACACTTCTTACCAGAAAACAACTCTTGCTTGTAAGACCAGAAACTGCATGTGATTCAACTCCATTTAGACTGGGAAACAAAAGCTGGCTCACCTTACAAGAAACACACTCTGCTTTAGAGAAAAGAGCACTCTTCTACTCTACTGCGTTTCCTATAGGGCCAGAACAGTGAGCTAGCTCAGAACAAAAGAACTGTGCTTCTTATACACGGGCCATATCTAGTTCAACACTGCTTAGGAAACTGACAAGAACAGTAGCACCTCTTCAGTCGATACACTGTACTTGCTGGGAACAGACGCGAGTGCTATTTGCACTGTGTATGGCAATGGGAGCACAATAGTGACTTTCCTTACCAGAAAACAACTCTTGCGCGTGAGACCAGAAACTGCATGTGATTTAACTCCATTTAGGACTGGGAAACAAATGCTAGCTCGCCTTACATGAAACACACTCTGCTTTTGAGAAAAGAGCACTCTTCTACTCTACTGTGTTTCCTATGGGGTCCGAACAGTGAGCTTGCTCAGAACAAAAGAACTGTGCTTCCTACACACACGGACCATATCTCGTTCAACTCTGCTTAGGAACCTGACAAGAACAGTAGCTCCTCTTCCTTCCAATACACTGTACTTGCGGGGAACAGACGCGAGTGCTATTTGCACTGTGTATGGCAATTGGAGCACAATAGTGACTTGTCTTACCAGAAAACAACTCTTGCTCGTAGGACAAAAAACTGCATGTGACTCAACTCCATTTAGGACTAGGAAACTAACACTAGCTCCACTTCCAAAAAACACACTCTGCTTTTGAAAAAAGAGCACTCTTCTACTCTACTGTGTTTCCTATAGAGCCAGAAGATTGAACTTGCTCAGAACATTAGAACTGTGCTTCCTACACACACGGCCATATCTAGTTCAATTCTGGTTAGGAACCTGACAAGTACAGTAGATCCTCTTCTGTACAATACACTGTACTTGCTGGGAACAGACACCAGTGCTATTTGTCCAGTGTATGGCAATGGCAGTGCAATAGTGACTCTTCTTACCATAAAACAACTCTTGCTCGTAGGACTAGAAACTGCATGTGATTCAACTCCATTTAGGACTGTGAAACAAACGCTAGCTCGCCTTATAAGAAACACACTCTGCTTTAGGGAAAAGAGCACTCTTCTACTCTATTGTGTTTCCTATAGGGCCAGAACAGTGAGCTTTCTCAGAACAAAAGAACTGTGCTTCCTACATACGGACCATACCTAGTTCAACTCTGCTTAGGAAACAAACAAGAACAGTAGGTCCTCTTCAGTCCGATACACTGTACTTGCGGGGAACAGACACGAGTGCTATTTGCACTGTGTATGGCATTGTAGCACAATAGTGACTCGTCTTACCAGAAAACAACTCTTGCTCCTAGGACCAGAAACTGATGGGATTCAACTCCATTTAGGACTGGGAAACAAATGCTAGTTCGCCTTACAGTAAACGCACTCAGCTTTTGAGAAAAGAGCACTCTTCTACTCTACTGTGTTTCCTATGGGGTCCAAATAGTGAGCTTGCTCAAAACAAAAGAACTGTGCTTCCTACACACACGGCCATATCTAGTTCAATTCTGCTTAGGAACCTGACAAGAACAGTAGATCCTCTTCAGTCCAATACACTGTACTTGCTGGGAACACACGCCAGTGCTATTTGTCCTGTGTACGGCAATGGCAGCGCAATAGTGACTCTTCTTACCAGAAAACAACTCTTGCTCGTAGGACAAAAAACTGCATGTGACTCAACTCCATTTAGGACTAGGAAACAAACGCTAGCTCGACTTCCAAGAAACACACTCTGCTTTTGAGAAAAGAGCACTCTTTTACTCTACAGTGTTTCCTATAGAGCCAGAAGATTGAACTTGCTCAGAACATTAGAACTGTGCTTCCTACACACACGGCCATATCTAGTTCATTTCTGCTTAGGAACCTGACAAGAACAGTAGATCCTCTTCTGTACAATACACTGTACTTGCTGGGAACAGACGCCAGTGCTATTTGTCCTGTGTATGGCAATGGCAGTGCAATAGTGACTCTTCTTACCATAAAACAACTCTTGCTCGTAGGACTAGAAATTGCATGTGATTCAACTCCGTTTAATACTGGGAAACAAACACTAGCTCGCCTTACAAGAAACACACTCTGCTTTAGAGAAAGGAGCACTCTTCTAGTCTACTGTGTTTCCTAAAGGGCCAGAACAGTGAGCTTGCTCAGAACATAAGAACTGAGCTTCCTACACACACGGGCCATATCTAGTTAAACTCTGCTTAGGAAACTGACAAGAACAGTAGCTCCTCTTCAATCCGATACACTGTACTTGCTGGGATCAGACGCGAGTGCTATTTCACTGTGTATGAAAATGGGAGCACAATAGTGACATTCCTTACCAGAAAACATCTCTTGCTCGTAGGACCAGAAACTGCATGTGATTCAACTCCATTTAGGACTGGGAAAAAAACGCGAGCTTACCTTACAAGAAACACACTCTGCTTTTGAGAAAAGAGCACTCTTCTACTCTACTGTGTTTCCTATAGGGCCAGAACAGTGAGCTTGCTCAGAAAAAAAGAACTGTACTTCCTACAAACACGGGCCATATCTAGTTCAACTCTGCTCCAGGAAACTGAGAAGAAAAGTAGCTCCTTTTCAGTCCAATACACTGTACTTGCTGGGAACAGACGCGAGTGCTATTTGCACTGTGTATGGCAATGGGAGCGCAATAGTGACTTTCCTTACCAGAAAACAACTCTTGCTCGTAGGACCAGAAACTGCATGTGATTCAACTCCATTTAGGACTGAGAAACAAACGCTAGCTCGCTTTACAAGAAACACACTCTGCTTTTGAGAAAAGAGCACACTTCTACTCTACTGTGTTTCCTATGGGGTCCAAACAGTGATCTTGCTCAGAACAAAAGATCTGTGCTTCCTACACACACGGGCCATATCTAGTTCAACTCTGCTTAGGAAACTGACAAGAACAGTAGCTCCTCTTCAGTCCAATACACTGTACTTGCGGGGAACAGACGCGAGTGCTATTTGCACTGTGTATGGCAATTGGAGAACAATAGTGACTCGTCTTACAAGAAAACAACTCTTGCTCCTAGGACAGAATCTGCATGTGACTCAAATCCATTTAGGACTGGGAAACAAACGCTAGCTCGCCTTACAAGAAACACACTCTGCTTTTGAGAAAAGAGCACTCTTCTACTCTACTGTGTTTCCTATGGGGTCTGAAAAGCGAGCTTCCTCAGAACAAAAGAACTGTGCTTCCTACACACACGGCCATATCTAGTTCAATTCTGCTTAGGAACCTGACAAGAACAGTAGATCCTCTTCAGTCCACTACACTGTACTTGCTGAGAACAGACACCAGTGCTATTAGTCCTGTGTATGGCAATGGCAGTGCAATGGGGTCACTTCCTACCAGAAAACAACTCTTGCTTGTAGGACCAGAAACTGCATGTGATTCAACTCCATTTAGGACTGGGAAGTAAAGCTAGCTCACCTTACAAGAAACACACTCTGCTTTAGAGAAAAGAGCACTCTTCTACTCTACAGTGTTTCCTATAGGATCCGAAGATTGAGCTTGCTCAGAACAAAAGAACTGTGCTTCCTACACACGGGCCATATCTAGTTCAACTCTGCTTAGGAAACTGACAAGAACAGTAGTTCCTCTTCAGTCTGATACACTGTACTTGCTGGGAACAGACGCGAGTGCTATTTGCACTGTGTATGGCAATGGGAGTGCAATAGTGACTTTCCTTACCAGAAAACAACTCTTGCTCGTAAGACCAGAAACTGCATGTGATTCAACTCCATTTAGGACTGGGAAACAAATGCTAGCTCAACTTACATGAAACACACTCTGTTTTTGAGAAAAGAGCACTCTTCTACTCTACTGTGTTTCCTATGGGGTCCGAACAGTGAGTTGCTCAGAACAAAAGAACTGTGCTTCCTACACACACAGGCCATATCTAGTTCAACTCTGCCTAGGAAACTGACAAGAACAGTAGCTCCTCTTCCCTCCAATACACTGTACTTGCGGGGAACAGACGCGAGTGCTATTTGCAGTGTGTATGGCATTTGGAGCACAATAGTGACATGTCTTACCAGAAAACAACTCTTGCTCGTAAGACAAAAAACTGCATGTGACTCAACTCCATTTAGGACTGGGAAACAAACGCTAGCTCGACTTCCAAGAAACACACTCTGCTTTTGAGAAAAGAGCACTCTTCTACTCTACTGTGTTTCCTATGTGGTCCGAACAGTGAGCTTGCTCAGAACAAAGGAACTGTGCTTCCTACACACACAGACCATATCTCGTTCAACTCTGCTTAGGAACCTGACAAGAACAGTAGCTCCTCTTCAGTCCAACACTGTACTTGCTGGGAACAGACGCGAGTGCTATTTGCACTGTGTATGGCAATGGGAGCACAATAGTGACTTTCCTTACCAGAAAACAACTCTTGTTCGTAGGACCAGAAACTGCATGTGATTCAACTCCATTTAGGACTAGGAAACAAACGCTAGCTTTCCCTACAAGAAACACACTCTGCTTTAGAGAAAAGAGCACTCTTCTACTCTACTGTGTTTCCTAAAGGGCCAGAACAGTGAGCTTGCTCAGAACATAAGAACTGAGCTTCCAACACACACGGGCCATATCTATTTCAACTCTGCTTAGGAAACTGACAAGAACAGTAGCTCCTCTTCAGTCCGATACACTGTACTTGCTGGGAACAGACGCCAGTGCTATTTGTCCTGTGCATGGCAATAGCAGCGCAATAGTGACTATTCTTACCATAAAACAACTCTTTCTCGTAGGACCAGAAACTGCATGTGTTTCAACTCCATTTAGGACTGGGAAACAAACGCTAGCTTGCCTTACAAGAAACACACTCTGCTTTAGAGAAAAGAGCACTCTTCTACTCTACTGTGTTTCCTATAGGGCCAGAACGGTGAGCTTGCTCAGAACAAAAGAACTGTGCTTCCTACACACATGGGCCATATCTAGTTCACCTCTGCTTAGGAACCTGACAAGAACAGTAGCTCGTCTTCAGTCCAACACTGTACTTGCTGGGAACAGACGCGAGTGCTATTTGCACTGTGAATGGCAATGGGAGCGCAAGAGTGACTTTCCTTACCAGAAAACAACTCTTGTTTGTAGAACCAGAAACTGCATGTGATTCAATTGCAATTAGGACTAGGAAACAAACACTAGCTTGCCTTACAAGAAACACACTCTGCTTTTGAGAAAAGAGCACTCTTCTACTCTACTGTGTTTCCTATGGGGTCCGAACAATGAGCCTGCTTAGAACAAAAGAACTGTGCTTCCTACACACATGGGCCATATCTAGTTCACCTCTGCTTAGGAAACTGAAAAAAACAGTAGATCCTATTCAGTCCAATACACTGTACTTGCTGGGAACAGATGCGAGTGCTATTTGCACTGTGTATGGCAATGGGAGCACAATTATGACTCGTCTTACCAGAAAACAACTCTTGCTCGTAGGAAAAAAACTGCATGTGACTCAACTCCATTTAGGACTGGGAAACAAAATCTAGCTCGCCTTACAAGAAACACACTCTGCTTTTGAGAAAAGAGCACTCTTCTACTCTACTGTGTTTCCTATGGGGTCCGAACAGTGAGTTGCTCAGAACAAAAGAACTGTGCTTCCTACACACACGGGCCATATCTAGTTCAACTCTGCCTAGGAAACTGACAAGAACAGTAGCTCCTCTTTCGTCCAATACACTGTACTTGCGGGGAACAGACGCGAGTGCTATTTGCAGTGTGTATGGCAATTGGAGCACAATAGTGACATGTCTTACCAGAAAACAACTCTTGCTCGTAAGACAAAAAACTGCATGTGACTCAACTCCATTTAGGACTAGGAAAAAAGAGCACTCTTCTACTCTACTGTGTTTCCTATAGAGCCAGAAGATTGAACTTGCTCAGAACATTAGAACTGTGCTTCCTACACACACGGCCATATCTAGTTCAATTCTGCTTAGGAACCTGACAAGAACAGTAGGTCCTCTTCTGTATAATACACTGTACTTGCTGGGAACAGACGCCAGTGCTATTTGTCCTGTGTATGGCAATGGCAGCGCAATAGTGACTCTTCTTACCATAAAACAACCCTTGCTTGTAGGACTAGAAACTGCATGTGATTCAACTCCATTTAAGACTGGGAAACAAACGCTAGCTTGACTTCCAAGAAACACACTCTGTTTTGAGAAAAGAGCACTCTTCTACTCCACTGTGTTTCCTATAGAGCCAGATGATTGTACTTGCTCAGAACATTAAGACTGTCCTTCCAACACACACGGCCATATCTAGTTCAATTCTGCTTAGGAACCTGACAAGAACAGTAGATCCTCTTCTGTACAATACACTGTACTTGCTGGGAACAGACGCCAGTGCTATTTGTCCTGTGTATGGCAATGGCAGTGCAATAGTGACTCTTCTTACCACAAAACAACTCTTGCTCGTAGGACTAGAAACTGCATGTGATTCATCTCCATTTAGGACTGGGAAACAAACGCCAGCTCGCCTTACAAGAAACACACTCTGCTTTAGGGAAAAGAGCACTCTTCTACTCTATTGTGTTTCCTATAGCGCCAGAACAGTGAGCTTTCTCAGAACAAAAGAACTGTGCTTCCTACACACTTGCCATAACTAGTTCAACTCTGCTTAGAAAACTGACAAGAACAGTAGCTCCTCTTCAGGCCGTTACACTGTACTTGCTGGGAACAGACGCGAGTGCTATTTGCACTGTGTATGGCTTGGGAGCGCAATAGTGACTTTCCTTACCAGAAAACAACTCTTGCTCGTAGGACCAGAAACTGCATGTGATTCAACTCCATTTAGGACTGGGAAACAAATGCTAGCTCGCCTTACAAGAAACACACTCTGCTTTTGAGAAAAGAGCACTCTTCTACTCTACTGTGTTTCCTATGGGGTCCGAACAGTGAGCTTGCTCAGAACAAAAGAACTGTGCTTTCTACACACACGGGCCATATCTAGTTCAACTCTGCTTAGGAAACAAACAAGAACAGTAGCGCCTCTTCAGTCCGATACACTGTACTTGCTGGGAACAGACGCGAGTGCTATTTGCACTGTGTTTGGCATTGGAGCACAATAGTGACTCGTCTTACCAGAAAAAAACTCTTGCTCGTAGGAAAAAAAACTGCATGTGACTCAACTCCATTTAGGACTGGGAAACAAACGCTAGCTCAACTTACAAGAAACACACTCTGGTTTTGAGAAAAGAGCACTCTTCTACTCTACTGTGTTTCCTATGTGGTCTGAACAGTGAGCTTGCTCAGAACAAAAGAACTGTGCTTCCTACACACACGGCCATATCTAGTTCAATTCTGCTTAGGAACCTGACAAGAACAGTATATCCTCTATAGTCCAATACACTGTACTTGTTGGGAACAGACGCCAGTGCTATTTGCACTGTGTATGTCAATGGGAGCGCAATAGTGTCTTTCCTTACCAGAAAACAACTCTTGCTCCTAAGACCAGAAACTGCATGTGATTCAACTCCATTTAGGTCTGGGAAACAAATGCTAGCTCGCCTTACATGAAACACACTCTGCTTTTGAGAAAAGAGCACTCTTCTACTCTACTGTGTTTCCTAAGGGGTCCGAACAGTGAGCTTGCTCAGAACAAAAGAACTGTGCTTCCTACACACATGGGCCATATCTAGTTCAACTCTGCTTAGGAAACTGACAAGAACAAGAGCTCCTCTTCCTTCCAATACACTGTACTTGCAGGGAACAGACGCGAGTGCTATTTGCAATGTGTATGGCAATTGGAGCACAATAGTGACTTGTCTTACCAGAAAACAACTCTTGCTCGTAGGACAAAAAACTGCATGTGACTCAACTCCATTTAGGACTAGGAAACAAACGCTAGCTCAATTTCCAAGAAACACACTCTGCTTCTGAGAAAAGAGCACTCTTCTACTCTACTGTGTTTCCTATAGAGCCAGAAGATTGAACTTGCTCAGAACATTAGAACTGTGCTTTCTACACACACGGCCATATCTAGTTCAATTCTGCTTAGGAACCTGACAAGAACAGTAGATCCTCTTCTGTACAATACACTGTACTTGCTGGGAACAGACGCCAGTGCTATTTGTCCTGTGTATGGCAATGGCAGTGCAATAGTGACTCTTCTTACCATAAAACAACTCTTGCTCGTAGGACTAGAAACTTCATGTGATTCAACTCCATTTAGGACTGGGAAACAAACACTAGCTCGCCTTACAAGAAACACACTCTGCTTTAGGGAAAAGAGCACTCTTCTACTCTACTGTGTTTCCTATGGGGTCCGAACAGTGAGCTTGCTCAGAACAAAAGAACTGTGCTTGCTACACACACGGGCCATATCTAGTTCAACTCTGCTTAGGAAACTGTCAAGAACAGTAGCTCCTCTTCAGTCCGTTACACTGTACTTGCTGGGAACAGACGCGAGTGCTATTTGCACTGTGTATGGCTTGGGAGCGCAATAGTGACTTTCCTTACCAGAAAAAAACTCTTGCTCGTAGGACCAGAAACTGCATGTGATTCAACTCCATTTAGGACTCGGAAACAAATGCTAGCTCGCCTTACAAGAAACACACTCTGCTTTTGAGAAAAGAGCACTCTTCTACTCTACTGTGTTTCCTATGGGGTCCGAACAGTGAGCTTGCTCAGAACAAAAGAACTGTGCTTGCTACACACACGGGCCATATCTAGTTCAACTCTGCTTAGGAAACAGACAAGAACAGTAGCTCCTCTTATCCGATACACTGTACTTGCGGGGAACAGACGCGAGTCCTATTTGCACTGTATTTGGCATTGGAGCACAATAGTGACTCGTCTTAGCAGAAAACAACTCTTGCTCGTAGGAAAAAAAACTGCATGTGACTCAACTCCATTTAGGACTGGGAAACAAACGCTAGCTCGACTTACAAGAAACACACTCTGGTTTTGAGAAAAGAGCACTCTTCTACTCTACTGTGTTTCCTATGTGGTCCGAATAGTGAGCTTGCTCAGAACAAAAGAACTGTGCTTCCTACACACACGGCCATATCTAGTTCAATTCTGCTTAGGAACCTGACAAGAACAGTAGATCCTCTAAAGTCCAATACACTGTACTTGCAGGGAACAGACGCGAGTGCTATTTGCAATGTGTATGGCAATTGGAGCACAATAGTGACTTGTCTTACCAGAAAACAACTCTGGCTCGTAGGACAAAAAACTGCATGTGACTCAACTCCATTTAGGACTAGGAAACAAACGCTACCTCGACTTCCAGGAAACACACTCTGCTTTAGAGAAAAGAGCACTCTTCTACTCTACTGTGTTTCCTATAGAGCCAGAAGAATGAACTTGCTCAGAACATTAGAACTGTGCTTCCTACACACAAGGCCATATCTAGTTCAATTCTGCTTAGGAACCTGACAAGAACAGTAGATCCTCTTCTGTACAAAACACTGTACTTGCTGGGAACAGACGCCAGTGCTATTTGTCATGTGTATGGCAATGGCAGCGCAATAGTGACTCTTCTTACCATAAAACAACTCTTGCTCGTAGGACTAGAAACTGCATGTGATTCAACTCCATTTAGGACTGGGAAACAAACGCTAGCTCGCCTTACACGAAACACACTCTGCTTTAGGGAAAAGAGCACTCTTCTACTCTATTGTGTTTCCTATAGGGCCAGAACAGTGAGCTTTCTCAGAACAAAAGAACTGTGCTTCCTACACACGGGCCATATCTAGTTCAACTCTGCTTAGGAAACTGACAAGAACAGTAGCTCCTCTTCAGTTCGATACACTGTACTTGCTGGGAACAGATGCCAGTGCTATTTGCACTGTGTATGGCAATGGGAGCGCAATAGTGACTTCCCTTACCAGAAAACAACTCTTGCTCGTAGGACCAGAAACTGCATGTGATTCAACTCCATTTAGGATTGGGAAACAAATGCTAGCTCGCCTTACAAGAAACACACTCTGCTTTTGAGAAAAGAGCACTCTTCTACTCTACTGTGTTTCCTATGGGGTCTGAACAGTGAGCTTGCTCAGAACAAAAGAACTGTGCTTCCTACACACACGGCCATATCTAGTTCAATTCTGCTTAGGAACCTGACAAGAACAGTAGATCCTCTTCAGTCCAATACACTGTACTTGCTGGGAACAGACGCCAGTGCTATTTGTCCTGTGTATGTCAATGGCAGCGCAATAATGACTCTTCTTACCAGAAAACAAGTCTTGCTTGTAGGACCAGAAACTGCATGTGATTCAACTCCAATTAGGACTGGGAAACAAAGCTAGCTCACCTTACAAGAAACACACTCTGCTTTAGAGAAAAGAGCACTCTTCTACTCTACTGTGTTTCCTATAGGGGCAGAACAGTGAGCTTGCTCAGAACAAAAGAACTGTGCTTCCTACACACGGGCCATATCTAGTTCAACTCTGCTTAGGAAACTGACAAGAACAGTAGCTCCTCTTCAGTCCGATACACTGCACTTGCTGGGAACAGACGCTAGTGCTATTTGCACTGTGTATTTCAATGGGAGCGCAATAGTGACTTTCCTTACAAGAAAACAACTCTTGCTCGTAAGACCAGAAACTGCATGAGATTCAACTCCATTTAGGACTGGGAAACAAATGCTAGCTCGCCTTACATGAAACACACTCTGCTTTAGAGAAAAGAGCACTCTTCTACTCTACTGTGTTTCCTATAGGGCCAGAACAGTGAGCTTGCTCAGAACAAAAGGACTGTGCTTCCTACACACAGGGCCATATCTAGTTCAACTCTGCTTAGGAACCTGACAAGAACAGTAGCACCTCTTCAGTCCGATACACTGTACTTGCTGGGAACAGACGCGAGTGCTATTTGCACTGTGTTTGGCATTGGAGCACAATAGTGACTCGTCTTACCAGAAAACAACTCTTGCTCGTAGGAAAAAAAACTGCATGTGACTCAACTCCATTTAAGACTGGGAAACAAACGCTAGCTCGACTTACAAGAAACACACTCTGGTTTTGAGAAAAGAGCACTCTTCTACTCTACTGTGTTTCCTATGTGGTCCGAACAGTGAGCTTGCTCAGAACAAAAGAACTGTGCTTCCTACACACACGGCCATATCTAGTTCAATTCTGCTTAGGAACCTGACAAGAACAGTAGATCCTCTATAGTCCAATACACTGTACTTGCTGGGAACAGACGCCAGTGCTATTTGTCCTGTGTATGGCAATGGCAGCGCAATAGTGACTCTTCTTACCAGAAAACAACTCTTGCTTGTAGGACCAGAAACTGCATGTGATTCAACTCCATTTAGGACTGGGAAACAAAAGCTGGCTTACCTTACAAGAAACACACTCTGCTTTAGAGAAAAGAGCACTCTTCTACTCTACTGTGTTTCCTATAGGGCCAGAACAGTGAGCTTGCTCAGAACAAAAGAACTGTGCTTCCTACACACGGGCCATATCTAGTTCAACTCTGCTTAGGAAACTGACAAGAACAGTAGCACCTCTTCAGTCCAATACACTCTACTTGCTGGGAACAGACGCGAGTGCTATTTGCACTGTGTATGGCAATGGGAGCTCAATAGTGACTTTCCTTACCAGAAAACAACTCTTGCTCGTAAGACCAGAAACTGCATGTGATTCAACTCCATTTAGGATTGGGAAACAAATGCTAGCTCGACTTACAAGAAACACAATCTGGTTTTGAGAAAAGAGCACTCTTCTACTCTACTGTGTTTCCTATGTGGTCCGAACAGTGAGCTTGCTCAGAACAAAAGAACTGTGCTTCCTACACACACGGCCATATCTAGTTCAATTCTGCTTAGGAACCTGACAAGAACAGTAGATCCTCTAAAGTCCAATACACTGTACTTGCAGGGAACAGACGCGAGTGCTATTTGCAATGTGTATGGCAATTGGAGCACAATAGTGACTTGTCTTACCAGAAAATAACTCTTGCTCGTAGGACAAAAAACTGCATGTGACTCAACTCCATTTAGGACTAGGAAACAAACGCAGGCTCGACTTCCAGGAAACACACTCTGCTTTTGAGAAAAGAGCACTCTTCTACTCTACTGTGTTTCCTATTGAGCCAGAAGAGTGAACTTGCTCAGAACATTAGAACTGTGATTCCTACACACACGGCCATATCTAGTTCAATTCTGCTTAGGAACCTGACAAGAACAGTAGATCCTCTTCTGTACAAAACACTGTACTTGCTGGGAACAGACGCCAGTGCTATTTGTCCTGTGTATGGCAATGGCAGTGCAATAGTGACTCTTCTTACCATAAAACAACCCTTGCTCGTAGGACTAGAAACTGCATGTGATTCAACTCCATTTAGGACTGGGAAACAAATGCTAGCTCGACTTACAAGAAACATACTCTGCTTTTGAGAAAAGAGCACTCTTCTACTCTACTGTGTTTCCTATTGGGTCCGAACAGTGAGCTTGCTCAGAACAAAAGAACTGTGCTTTCTACACACACGGGCCATATCTATTTCAGCTCTGCTTAGGAAACAAACAAGAACAGAGGCTCCTCTTCAGTCCGATACACTGTACTTGCGGGGAAGAGACGCGAGTGCTATTTGCACTGTGCATGGCATTGGAGCACAATAGTGACTCGTCTTACCAGAAAAAAACTCTTGCTCGTAGGACAAAAAACTGCATGTGACTCAACTCCATTGAGGACTGGGAAACAAACGCTAGCTCGACTTACAAGAAACACACTCTGCTTTTGAGAAAAGAGCACTCTTCTACTCTACTGTGTTTCCTATGGGGTCCGAACAGTGAGCTTGCTCAGAACAAAAGAACTGTGCTTCCTACACACACGGCCATATCTAGTTCAATTCTGCTTAGGAACCTGACAAGAACAGTAGATCCTTTTCAGTCCAATACACTGTACTTGCTGGGAACAGACGCCAGTGCTATTTGTCCTGTGTATGGCAATGGCAGCGCAATAGTGACTCTTCTTACCAGAAAACAACTCTTGCTTGTAGGACCAGAAACTGCATGTGATTCAACTCCATTTAGGACTGGGAAACAAAAGCTAGCTCACCTTACAAGAAACACCCTCTGCTTTAGAGAAAAGAGCACTCTTCTACTCTACTGTGTTTCCTATAGGGCCAGAACAGTGAGCTTGCTCAGAACAAAAGAACTGTGCTTCCAACACGCGGGCCATATCTAGTTCAACTCTGCTTAGGAAACTGACAAGAACAGTAGCTCCTCTTCAGTCGGATACACTGTACTTGCTGGGAACAGACGCGAGTGCTATTTGCACTGTGTATGTCAATGGGAGCTCAATAGTGACTTTCCTTACCAGAAAACAACTCTTGCTCGTAAGACCAGAAACTGCATGAGATTCAACTCCATTTAGGACTGGGAAAAAAATGCTAGCTCGCCTTTCATGAAACACACTGCTTTTGAGAAAAGAGCACTCTTCTACTCTACTGTGTTTCCTATTGGGTCCGAACAGTGAGCTTGCTCAGAACAAAAGAACTGTGCTTCCTACACACATGAGCCATATCTAGTTCAACTCTGCTTAGGAAACTGACAAGAACAATAGCTCCTCTTCCTTCCAATACACTGTACTTGCAGGGAACAGACGCGAGTGCTATTTGCACTGTGTATGGCAATTGGAGCACAATAGTGACTTGTATTTCCAGAAAACAACTCTTGCTCGTAGCACAAAAAACTGCATGTGACTCAACTCCATTTAGGACTAGGAAACAAACGCTAGCTCGCCTTACAAGAAACACACTCTGCTTCAGAGAAAAGAGCACTCTTCTACTCTACTGTGTTTCCTATAGGGCCAGAACAGTGAGCTTGCTCAGAACATAAGAACTGTGCTTCCTACGCACGGTCCATATCTAGTTGAACTCTGCTTAGGAAACTGACAAGAACAGTAGCTCCTATTCAGTCCAATACACTGTGCTTGCTGGGAAAAGACGCGAGTGCTATTTGCCTTGTGTAGGGCAATGGGAGCGCAATAGTGACTTTCCTTACCAGAAAACAGCTCTATTTCGTAGGACCAGAAACTGCATGTGATTCAACTCCATTTAGGACTAGGAAAAAAACGCTAGCTCGCCTTACAAAAACACACTCTGCTTTTGAGAAAAGAGCACTCTTCTACTCTACTGTGTTTCCAATAGGGCCAGAACAGTGAGCTTGTTCAGAACATAAGAACTGTGCTTCCTACACACACGGGCCCTTATCTAGTTCAACTCTGCTTAGGAAACTGACAAGAACAGTAGCTCCTCTTCAGTCCAATACACTGTACTTGCTGGGAATTGACGCGAGAGCTGTTTGCACTATGTATGGCAAGGGGAGCGCAATAGTGACTTTCCTTACCAGAAAACAACTCTTGCTCTTAGGACCAGAAACTGCATGAGATTCAACTGCATTTAGGACTGGGAAACAAACGCGAGCTCGCCTTACAAGAAACACACTCTGCTTTTGAGAAAAGAGAACTCTTCTACTCTACTGTGTTTCCTATGGTGTCCGAACAATGAGCTTGCTCAGAACAAAAGAACTGTGCTTCCTACACACACGGCCATATCTAGTTCAAGTCTGCTTAGGAACCTGACAAGAACAGTAGATCCTCTTCAGTCAATACACTATACTTGCTGGGAACAGACGCCAGTGCTATTTGTCCTGTGTATGGCAATGGCAGCGCAATAGTGACTCTTCTTACCAGAAAACAACTCTTGCTAGTAGGACCAGAAACTGCATGTGATTCCACTCCATTTAGGACTGGGAAACAAACTCTAGCTCGCTTTAAAAGAAACACACTCTGCTTTTGAGAAAAGAGCACTCTTCTACTCTACTGTGTTTCCTAGGTGTTCTGAAAAGTGAGCTTGCTCAGAACAAAAAAACTGTGCTTCCTACACACACGGCCATATCTAGTTCAAGTCTGCTTAGGAACCTGACAAGAACAGTAGATCCTCTTCAGTCCAATACACTGTACTTGCTGGGAAGAGACGCCAGTGCTATTTGTCCTGTGTATGGCAATGGCAGCGCAATAGTGACTCTTCTTACCAGAAAACAACCCTTGCTTGTAGGACCAGAAACTGCATGTGATTCAACTCCATTTAGGACTGGCAAACAAAAGCTAGCTCACCTTACAGGGAACACACTCTGCTTTAGAGAAAAGAGCACACTTCTACTCTACTGTGTTTCCTATAGGGCCAGAACAGTGAGCTTGCTCAGAACAAAAGTACTGTGCTTCCTACACACGGGCCATATCTAGTTCAACTATGCTTAGGAAACTGACAAGAACAGTAGCTCCTCTTCAGTCCGATACACTGTATTTGCTGGGAACAGACGTGAGTGCTATTTGCACTGTGTATGTCAATGGGAGCACAATAGTGACTTTCCTTACCAGAAAACATCTCTTGCTCGTAAGACCAGAATCTGCATGTGATTCAACTCCATTTAGGATTGGGAAACAAATGCTAGCTCGCCTTACATGAAACACACTCTGCATTTGAGAAAAGAGCACTCTTCTATTCTACTGTGTTTCCTGTGGGGTCCGAACAGTGAGCTTGCTCAGAACAAAAGAACTGTGCTTCCTACACACATGGGCCATATCTAGTTCAACTCTGCTTAGGAAACTGACAAGAACAATAGCTCCTCTTCTGTCCAATACACTGTACTTGCAGGGAACAGACGCGAGTGCTATTTGCACTGTGTATGGCAATTGGAGCGCAATAGTGACTTCTCTTATCAGAAAACAACTCTTGCTCGTAGGACAAAAAACTGCATGTGACTCAACTCCATTTAACTGGGAAACAAACCCTAGCTTGACTTCCAAGTAACACACTCTGCTTTTGAGAAAAGAGCACTCTTCTACTCTACTGTGTTTCCTATGTGTTCCGAACAGTGAGCTTGCTCAGAACAAAAAAACTGTGCTTCCTACTCACACGGCCATATCTAGTTCAACTCTGCATAGGAAACTGACAAGAACAGTAGCCTCTCTTTAGTCCGATACACTGTACTTGCTGGAAAGAGACGCGAGTGCTATTTGCAATGTGTATGTCAATGGGAGCACAATAGTGACTCGTCTTACCAGAAACAACTGTTGCTCGTAGGACCAGAAACTGTATGTGATTCAACTCTATTTAGGATTGGGAAACAAACGCTAGCTTGCCTTATAAGAAACACACTCGGCTTTAGAGAAAAGAGCACTCTTCTACTCTACTGTGTTTCCTATAGGGCCAGAACAGTGAGCTTGCTCAGAACATAAGAACTGTGCTACCTACACACGGGCCATATCTAGTTGAACTCTGCTTAGGAAACTGACAAGAACAGTAGCTCCTCTTCAGTCCAATACACTGTACTGGCTGGGAAAAGACGTGAGTGCTATTTGTACTGTGGATGGCAATAGGAGCACAATAGTGACTTTCCTTACCAGAAAACAACTCTTGCTCGTAGGACCAGAAACTGCATGTGATTCAACTCCATTTAGGACTGGGAAACAAATGCTACCTCGCCTTACATGAAACACACTCTGCTTTTGAGAAAAGAGCACTCTTCTACTCTACTGTGTTTCCTATGGGGTCCGAACAGTGAGCTTGCTCAGAAAAAAAGAACTGTGCTTTCTACATACACGGGCCATATCTAGTGCAACTCTGCTTATGAAACTGACAAGAAGAGTAGCTCCTCTTCAGTCCAATACACTTTACTTGCGGGGAACAAACGCGAGTGCTATTGGCACTGTGTATGGCAATTTTAGCAAAATAGTGACTCGTCTAACCAGAAAGCAACTGTTGCTCGTAGGACAAAAAACTGCAAGTGACTCAACTCCATTTAGGACTGGGAAACAAACGCTAGCTCGCCTTACAAGAAACACACTATGCTTTAGAGAAAAGAGCACTCTTCTACTCTACTGTGTTTCCAATAGGGCCAGAACAGTGAGCTTGTTCAGAACATAAGAACTGTGCTTCCTACGCACACGGGCCATATCTAGTTCAACTCTGCTTAGGAAACTGAGAAGAACAGTAGCTCCACTTCGGTCCAATACAATGTAATTGCTGGGAAAAGACGTGAGTGCTATTTGCCTTGTGTAGGGCAATGGGAGCGCAATAGTGACTTTCCTTACCAGAAAACAGCTCTTTTTCGTAGGACCAGAAACTGCATGTGATTCCACTCCATTTAGGACTGGGAAACAAACGCTAGCTCGCCTTACAAGAAACACACTCTCCTTTAGAGAAAAGAGCACTCTTCTACTCTACTGTGTTTCCTATAGGGCCAGAACAGTGAGCTTGCTCAGAACAAAACAACTGTGATTCCTACACACACGGACCATATCTAGTTCAACTCTACTTAGAACCTGACAAGAACAGTAGCTCCTATTCAGTCCAATACACTGTACTTGCTGGGAAAAGACGCGAGTGCTATTTGCCTTGTGTAGGGCAATGGGAGCGCAATAGTGACTTTCCTTACCCGAAAACAGCTCTTTTTCGTAGGACCAGAAACTGCATGGGATTCAACTCCATTTAGGACTAGGAAACAAACGCTAGCTCGCCTTACAAAAACACACTCTGCTTTTGAGAAAAGAGCACTCTTCTACTCTACTGTGTTTCCAATAGGGCCAGAACAGTGAGCTTGTTCAGAACATAAGAACTGTGCTTCCTACACACACGGGCCATATCTAGTTCAACTCTGCTTAGGAAACTGACAAGAACATTAGCTCCTCTTCAGTCCGATACACTGTAATTGCTGGGAATAGACGCGAGAGCTATTTGCACTATGTATGGCAAGGGGAGCACAATAGTGACTTTCCTTACCAGAAAACAACTCTTGCTCTTAGGACCAGAAACTGCATGAGATTCAACTCCATTTAGGACTGGGAAAGAAATGCTAGCTCGCCTTACAAGAAAAACACTCTGATTTTGAGAAAAGAGCACTCTTCTACTCTACTGTGTTTCCTATGGGGTCCGAACAGTGAGCTTGCTCAGAACAAAAGAACTGTGCTTTCTACACACGGGCCATATCTAATTCAACTCTTCTTAGGAAACAAACAAGAACAGTAGCTCCTCTTCAGTCCAATACACTGTATTTGCGGGGAACAGACGCGAGTGCTATTTGCACTGTGTATGGCATTGGAGCACAATAGTGACTTGTCTTACCAGAAAATAACTCTTGCTCGTTGGACAAAAAACTGCATGTGACTCAACTCCATTTAACTGGGAAACAAACGCTAGCTCGACTTCCAAGAAACACACTCTGCTTTTGAGAAAAGAGCACTCTTCTACTCTACTGTGTTTCCTATGTGTTCCGAACAGTGAGCTTGCTCAGAACAAAAAAACTGTGCTTCCTACTCACACGGCCATATCTAGTTCAACTCTGCATAGGAAACTGACAAGAACAGTAGCCTCTCTTTAGTCCGATACACTGTACTTGCTGGGAATAGACGCGAGAGCTATTTGCACTATGTATGGCAAGGGGAGCTCAATAGTGACTTTCCTTACCAGAAAACAACTCTTGCTCTTAGGACCAGAAACTGCATGAGATTCAACTCCATTTAGGACTGGGAAAGAAATGCTAGCTCGCCTTACAAGAAAAACACTCTGCTTTTGATCAAAGAGCACTCTTCTACTCTACTATGTTTCCTATGGGGTCCAAACAGTGAGCTTGCTCAGAACAAAAGAACTGTGCTTTCTACACACGGGCCATATCTAATTCAACTCTTCTTAGGAAACAAACAAGAACAGTAGCTCCTCTTCAGTCCAATACACTGTATTTGCGGGGAACAGACGCGAGTGCTATTTGCACTGTGTATGGCATTGGAGCACAAGAGTGACTTGTCTTACCAGAAAATAACTCTTGCTCGTTGGACAAAAAACTGCATGTGACTCAACTCCATTTAACTGGGAAACAAACGCTAGCTCGACTTCCAAGAAACACACTCTGCTTTTGAGAAAAGAGCACTCTTCTACTCTACTGTGTTTCCTATGTGTTCCGAACAGTGAGCTTGCTCAGAACAAAAAAACTGTGCTTCCTACTCACACGGCCATATCTAGTTCAACTCTGCATAGGAAACTGACAAGAACAGTAGCCTCTCTTTAGTCCGATACACTGTACTTGCTGGGAATAGACGCGAGAGCTATTTGCACTATGTATGGCAAGGGGAGCTCAATAGTGACTTTCCTTACCAGAAAACAACTCTTGCTCTTAGGACCAGAAACTGCATGAGATTCAACTCCATTTAGGACTGGGAAAGAAATGCTAGCTCGCCTTACAAGAAAAACACTCTGCTTTTGATCAAAGAGCACTCTTCTACTCTACTATGTTTCCTATGGGGTCCAAACAGTGAGCTTGCTCAGAACAAAAGAACTGTGCTTTCTACACACGGGCCATATCTAATTCAACTCTTCTTAGGAAACAAACAAGAACAGTAGCTCCTCTTCAGTCCAATACACTGTATTTGCGGGGAACAGACGCGAGTGCTATTTGCACTGTGTATGGCATTGGAGCACAAGAGTGACTTGTCTTACCAGAAAATAACTCTTGCTCGTTGGACAAAAAACTGCATGTGACTCAACTCCATTTAACTGGGAAACAAACGCTAGCTCGACTTCCAAGAAACACACTCTGCTTTTGAGAAAAGAGCACTCTTCTACTCTACTGTGTTTCCTATGTGTTCCGAACAGTGAGCTTGCTCAGAACAAAAAAACTGTGCTTCCTACTCACACGGCCATATCTAGTTCAACTCTGCATAGGAAACTGACAAGAACAGTAGCCTCTCTTTAGTCCGATACACTGTACTTGCTGGAAAGAGACGCGAGTGCTATTTGTACTGTGTATGTCAATGGGAGCACAATAGTGACTCGTCTTACCAGAAAACAACTGTTGCTCGTAGGACCAGAAACTGCATGTGATTCAACTCCATTTAGGATTGGGAAACAAACGCTAGCTTGCCTTATAAGAAACACACTCAGCTTTAGAGAAAAGAGCACTCTTCTACTCTACTGTGTTTTCTATAGGGCCAGAACAGTGAGCTTGCTCAGAACATAAGAACTGTGCTTCCTACACACGGGCCATATCTAGTTGAACTCTGCTTAGGAAACTGACAAGAACAGTAGCTCCTCTTCAGTCCAATACACTGTACTGGCTGGGAAAAGACGCGAGTGCTATTTGTACTGTGGATGGCAATAGGAGCACAATAGTGACTTTCCTTACCAGAAAACAACTCTTGCTCGTAGGACCAGAAACTGCATGTGATTCAACTCCATTTAGGACTGGGAAACAAATGCTACCTCGCCTTACATGAAACACACTCTGCTTTTGAGAAAAGAGCACTCTTCTACTCTACTGTGTTTCCTATGGGGTCCGAACAGTGAGCTTGCTCAGAAAAAAAGAACTGTGCTTTCTACATACACGGGCCATATCTAGTGAAACTCTGCTTATGAAACTGACAAGAAGAGTAGCTCCTCTTCAGTCCAATACACTTTACTTGCGGGGAGCAAACGCGAGTGCTATTGGCACTGTGTATGGCAATTTTAGCAAAATAGTGACTCGTCTAACCAGAAAGCAACTGTTGCTCGTAGGACAAAAAACTGCAAGTGACTCAACTCCATTTAGGACTGGGAAACAAACGCTAGCTCGCCTTACAAGAAACACACTATGCTTTAGAGAAAAGAGCACTCTTCTACTCTACTGTGTTTCCAATAGGGCCAGAACAGTGAGCTTGTTCAGAACATAAGAACTGTGCTTCCTACACACACGGGCTATATCTAGTTCAACTCTGCTTAGGAAACTGAGAAGAACAGTAGCTCCTCTTCAGTCCAATACACTGTACTTGCTGGGAATTGACGCGAGAGCTGTTTGCACTATGTATGGCAAGGGGAGCGCAATAGTGACTTTCCTTACCAGAAAACAACTCTTGCTCTTAGGACCAGAAACTGCATGAGATTCAACTGCATTTAGGACTGGGAAACAAACGCGAGCTCGCCTTACAAGAAACACACTCTGCTTTTGAGAAAAGAGAACTCTTCTACTCTACTGTGTTTCCTATGGTGTCCCAACAATGAGCTTGCTCAGAACAAAAGAACTGTGCTTCCTACACACACGGCCATATCTAGTTCAAGTCTGCTTAGGAACCTGACAAGAACAGTAGATCCTCTTCAGTCAATACACTATACTTGCTGGGAACAGACGCCAGTGCTATTTGTCCTGTGTATGGCAATGGCAGCGCAATAGTGACTCTTCTTACCAGAAAACAACTCTTGCTAGTAGGACCAGAAACTGCATGTGATTCCACTCCATTTAGGACTGGGAAACAAACTCTAGCTCGCTTTAAAAGAAACACACTCTGCTTTTGAGAAAAGAGCACTCTTCTACTCTACTGTGTTTCCTAGGTGTTCTGAAAAGTGAGCTTGCTCAGAACAAAAAAACTGTGCTTCCTACACACACGGCCATATCTAGTTCAAGTCTGCTTAGGAACCTGACAAGAACAGTAGATCCTCTTCAGTCCAATACACTGTACTTGCTGGGAAGAGACGCCAGTGCTATTTGTCCTGTGTATGGCAATGGCAGCGCAATAGTGACTCTTCTTACCAGAAAACAACCCTTGCTTGTAGGACCAGAAACTGCATGTGATTCAACTCCATTTAGGACTGGCAAACAAAAGCTAGCTCACCTTACAGGGAACACACTCTGCTTTAGAGAAAAGAGCACACTTCTACTCTACTGTGTTTCCTATAGGGCCAGAACAGTGAGCTTGCTCAGAACAAAAGTACTGTGCTTCCTACACACGGGCCATATCTAGTTCAACTATGCTTAGGAAACTGACAAGAACAGTAGCTCCTCTTCAGTCCGATACACTGTATTTGCTGGGAACAGACGTGAGTGCTATTTGCACTGTGTATGTCAATGGGAGCACAATAGTGACTTTCCTTACCAGAAAACATCTCTTGCTCGTAAGACCAGAATCTGCATGTGATTCAACTCCATTTAGGATTGGGAAACAAATGCTAGCTCGCCTTACATGAAACACACTCTGCATTTGAGAAAAGAGCACTCTTCTATTCTACTGTGTTTCCTGTGGGGTCCGAACAGTGAGCTTGCTCAGAACAAAAGAACTGTGCTTCCTACACACATGGGCCATATCTAGTTCAACTCTGCTTAGGAAACTGACAAGAACAATATCTCCTCTTCTGTCCAATACACTGTACTTGCAGGGAACAGACGCGAGTGCTATTTGCACTGTGTATGGCAATTGGAGCGCAATAGTGACTTCTCTTATCAGAAAACAACGCTTGCTCGTAGGACAAAAAACTGCATGTGACTCAACTCCATTTAACTGGGAAACAAACCCTAGCTCGACTTCCAAGTAACACACTCTGCTTTTGAGAAAAGAGCACTCTTCTACTCTACTGTGTTTCCTATGTGTTCCGAACAGTGAGCTTGCTCAGAACAAAAAAACTGTGCTTCCTACTCACACGGCCATATCTAGTTCAACTCTGCATAGGAAACTGACAAGAACAGTAGCCTCTCTTTAGTCCGATACACTGTACTTGCTGGAAAGAGACGCGAGTGCTATTTGCAATGTGTATGTCAATGGGAGCACAATAGTGACTCGTCTTACCAGAAACAACTGTTGCTCGTAGGACCAGAAACTGTATGTGATTCAACTCTATTTAGGATTGGGAAACAAACGCTAGCTTGCCTTATAAGAAACACACTCGGCTTTAGAGAAAAGAGCACTCTTCTACTCTACTGTGTTTCCTATAGGGCCAGAACAGTGAGCTTGCTCAGAACATAAGAACTGTGCTACCTACACACGGGCCATATCTAGTTGAACTCTGCTTAGGAAACTGACAAGAACAGTAGCTCCTCTTCAGTCCAATACACTGTACTGGCTGGGAAAAGACGTGAGTGCTATTTGTACTGTGGATGGCAATAGGAGCACAATAGTGACTTTCCTTACCAGAAAACAACTCTTGCTCGTAGGACCAGAAACTGCATGTGATTCAACTCCATTTAGGACTGGGAAACAAATGCTACCTCGCCTTACATGAAACACACTCTGCTTTTGAGAAAAGAGCACTCTTCTACTCTACTGTGTTTCCTATGGGGTCCGAACAGTGAGCTTGCTCAGAAAAAAAGAACTGTGCTTTCTACATACACGGGCCATATCTAGTGCAACTCTGCTTATGAAACTGACAAGAAGAGTAGCTCCTCTTCAGTCCAATACACTTTACTTGCGGGGAACAAACGCGAGTGCTATTGGCACTGTGTATGGCAATTTTAGCAAAATAGTGACTCGTCTAACCAGAAAGCAACTGTTGCTCGTAGGACAAAAAACTGCAAGTGACTCAACTCCATTTAGGACTGGGAAACAAACGCTAGCTCGCCTTACAAGAAACACACTATGCTTTAGAGAAAAGAGCATCTTCTACTCTACTGTGTTTCCAATAGGGCCAGAAGAGTGAGCTTGTTCAGAACATAAGAACTGTGCTTCCTACGCACACAGGCCATATCTAGTTCAACTCTGCTTAGGAAACTGAGAAGAACAGTAGCTCCACTTCGGTCCAATACAATGTAATTGCTGGGAAAAGACGTGAGTGCTATTTGCCTTGTGTAGGGCAATGGGAGCGCAATAGTGACTTTCCTTACCAGAAAACAGCTCTTTTTCGTAGGACCAGAAACTGCATGTGATTCCACTCCATTTAGGACTGGGAAACAAACGCTAGCTCGCCTTACAAGAAACACACTCTCCTTTAGAGAAAAGAGCACTCTTCTACTCTACTGTGTTTCCTATGTGGTCCAAACAGTGAGCTTGTTCAGAACAAAAGAACTGTGATTCCTACACACACGGACCATATCTAGTTCAACTCTACTTAGGAACCTGACAAGAACAGTAGCTCCTATTCAGTCCAATACACTGTACTTGCTGGGAAAAGACGCGAGTGCTATTTGCCTTGTGTAGGGCAATGGGAGCGCAATAGTGACTTTCCTTACCCGAAAACAGCTCTTTTTCGTAGGACCAGAAACTGCATGGGATTCAACTCCATTTAGGACTAGGAAACAAACGCTAGCTCGCCTTACAAAAACACACTCTGCTTTTGAGAAAAGAGCACTCTTCTACTCTACTGTGTTTCCAATAGGGCCAGAACAGTGAGCTTGTTCAGAACATAAGAACTGTGCTTCCTACACACACGGGCCATATCTAGTTCAACTCTGCTTAGGAAACTGACAAGAACATTAGCTCCTCTTCAGTCCGATACACTGTAATTGCTGGGAATAGACGCGAGAGCTATTTGCACTATGTATGGCAAGGGGAGCGCAATAGTGACTTTCCTTACCAGAAAACAACTCTTGCTCTTAGGACCAGAAACTGCATGAGATTCAACTCCATTTAGGACTGGGAAAGAAATGCTTGCTCGCCTTACAAGAAAAACACTCTGATTTTGAGAAAAGAGCACTCTTCTACTCTACTGTGTTTCCTATGGGGTCCGAACAGTGAGCTTGCTCAGAACAAAAGAACTGTGCTTTCTACACACGGGCCATATCTAATTCAACTCTTCTTAGGAAACAAACAAGAACAGTAGCTCCTCTTCAGTCCAATACACTGTATTTGCGGGGAACAGACGCGAGTGCTATTTGCACTGTGTATGGCATTGGAGCACAATAGTGACTTGTCTTACCAGAAAATAACTCTTGCTCGTTGGACAAAAAACTGCATGTGACTCAACTCCATTTAACTGGGAAACAAACGCTAGCTCGACTTCCAAGAAACACACTCTGCTTTTGAGAAAAGAGCACTCTTCTACTCTACTGTGTTTCCTATGTGTTCCGAACAGTGAGCTTGCTCAGAACAAAAAAACTGTGCTTCCTACTCACACGGCCATATCTAGTTCAACTCTGCATAGGAAACTGACAAGAACAGTAGCTCCTCTTCCGTCCAATACACTGTACTTGCTGGGAACAGACGCGAGTGCTATTTGCACTGTGTATGGCAATGGGAGCGCAATAGTGACTTTCCTTACCAGAAAACAACTCTTGATCGTAGGACCAGAAACTGCATATTATCAACTCCATTTAGGACTGGGAAACAAATGCTAGCTCGCCTTACATGAAACACACTCTGCTTTTGATCAAAGAGCACTCTTCTACTCTACTATGTTTCCTATGGGGTCCAAACAGTGAGCATGATCAGAACAAAAGAACTGTGCTTCCTACACGCACGGACCATATCTAGTTCCATTCTGCTTAGTAAACTGACAAGAACAGTAACTCCTATTCAGTCCAATACACTGTACTTGCTGGGAAAAGACGCAAGTGCTATTTGCCTTGTAAAGGGCAATGGGAGCGCAATAGTGACTTTCCTTAACAGAAAACAACTCTTGTTCATAGGACCAGAAACTGCATGTGATTCAACTCCATTTAGGACTAGGAAACAAACGCTAGCTCGCCTTAAAAAAACACACTCTGCTTTTGAGAAAAGAGCACTCTTATAATCTACTGTGTTTCCTATGGGGTCCGAACAGTGAGCTTGCTCAGAACAAAAGAACTGTGCTTCCTACACACACGGGCCATATCTAGTTCAACTCTGCTTAGGAAACTGACAAGAACACTAGATCCTCTTTAGTCCAATACACTGTACTTACTGGGAACAGACGCCAGTGCTATTTGTCCTGTGTATGGCAGTTGCAGCGCAATAGTGACTCTTCTTACCAGAAAACAAGTCTTGCTCGTAGGACCAGAAACTGCATGTGATTCAACTCCATTTAGGACTGGGAAACATACTCTAGCTCGCCTTACATGAAACACACTCTGCTTTTGAGAAAAGAGCACTCTTCTACTCTACTGTGTTTCCTATGGGGTCCGAACAGTGAGCTTGCTCAGAACAAAAGAACTGTGCTTCCTACACACAGGGGCCATATCTAGTTCAACTGTGCTTAGGAAACTGACAAGAACAGTAGCTCCTCTTCCGTCCAATACACTGTACTTGCGGGGAACAGACGCGAGTGCTATTTGCACTGTGTATGGCAATTGGAGAACAATAGTGACTTTCCTTACCAGAAAACAACTTTTGCTCATAGGACAAAAAACTGCATGTGACTCAACTCCATTTAGGAATGGGAAAGAAACGCTAGCTCGCCTTACAAGAAACAAACTCTGCTTTTGAGAAAAGAGCACTCTTCTACTCTACTGTGTTTCCTATGTGTTCCGAACAGTGAGCTTGCTCAGAACAAAAAAACTGTGCTTCCTACACACACGGCCATATCTAGTTCAACTGTGCTTGGGAAACTGTCAAGAACAGTAGCTCCTCTTCCGTCCAATACACTGTACTTGCGGGGAACAGACGCGAGTGCTATTTGCACTGTGTATGGCAATGGGAGCGCAATAGTGACTTTCCTTACCAGAAAACAACTCTTGATCGTAGGACCAGAAACTGCATGTGATTCAACTCCATTTAGGACTGGGAAACAAACTCTAGCTCGCCTTACAAGAAACACACTCTGCTTTTGAGAAAAGAGCACTCTTCTACTCTACTGTATTTCCTATGGGGTCCAAACAGTGAGCTTGCTCAGAACAAAAAAACTGCTTCCTAAACACACGGCCATATCTAGTTCAATTCTGCTTAGGAACCTGACATGGACAGTAGATCCTCTTCAGTCCAGTACACTGTAATTGCTGGGAACAGACACCAATGCTGTTTGTCCTGTGTATGGTAATGGCAGCGCAATAGTGAATCTTCATACCAGAAAACAACTCTTGCTCGTAGGATCAGAAACTGCTTGTGATTCAACACCATTTAGGACTGGGAAACAAAAGCTAGCTCACCTTACAAGAAACACACTCTGCTTTAGAGAAAAGCGCACTCTTCTACTCTACTGTGTTTCCTATAGGGCCAGAATAGTGAGCTTGCTCAGAACAAAAGAACTGTGCTTCCTACACATGGGCCATATCTAGTTCAACTCTGCTTAGGAAACTGACAAGAACAGTAGCTCCTCTTCAGTCCGTTACACTGTACTTGCTGGGAACAGACGCGAGTGCTATTTGTCCTGTGTATGGCAATGGGAGCACAATAGTGACTCTTCTTACCAGAAAACAACTCTTACTCGTAAGACCAGAAACTTCATGTGATTCAACTCCATTTAGGACTGGGAAATAATTGCTAGCTCGCCTTACATGAAACACACTCTGCTTTTGAGAAAAGAGCACTCATCTACTCTACTGTGCTTCCTATGGGGTCCGAACAGTGAGCTTGCTCAGAACAAAAGAACTGTGCTTCCTACACACACGGGCCATATCTAGTTCAACTGTGCTTAGGAAACTGACAAGAACAGTAGCTCCTCTTCCGTCCAATACACTGTACTTGCGGTGAACAGACGCGAGTGCTATTTGCACTGTGTATGGCAATTGGAGCACAATAGTGACTCGTCTTACCAGAAAACAATTCTTGCTCGTAGGACAAAAAACTGCATGTGACTCAACTCCATTTAGGACTGGGAAACAAAAGCTAGCTCACTTTGCAAGAAACACACTCTGCTTTAGAGAAAAGAGCACTCTTCTACTCTACTGTTTTTCCTATAGGGCCAGAACAGTGAGCTTGCTCAGAACAAAATAACTGTGCTTCCTACACACACGGGCCATATCTAATTCAACTCTTCTTAGGAAACCAACAAGAACAGTAGCTCCTCTTCAGTCCGATACACTGTACTTGCTGGGAACAGACGCGAGTGCTATTTGTACTGTGTACGGCAATGGGAGCGCAATAGTGACTTTCCTTACCAGAAAACAACTCTTGATCGTAGGACCAGAAACTGCATGTGATTCAACTCCACTTAGGAGTGGAAAACAAATGCTAGGTCGCCTTACATGAAACACACTCTGCTTTTGAGAAAAGAGCACTCTTCTACTCTACTGTTTTTCCTATGTGTTCCGAACAGTGAGCTTGCTCAGAACAAAAAAACTGTACTTCCTACCCACACGGCCATATCTAGTTCAAGTCTGCCTAGGAACCTGACAAGAACAGTTTATCCTCTTCAGTCCAATACACTGTACTTGCTGGGAACAGACGCCAGTGCTATTTGTCCTGTGTATGGCAATTGGAGCACAATAGTGACTTGTCTTACCAGAAAACATCTCTTGCTCGTAGGACAAAAAACTGCATGTGACTCAACTCCATTTAGGACTGGGAAACAAATGCTAGCTCGACTTCCAAGAAACACACTCTGCTTTTGATAAAAGAGCACTCTTCTACTCTACTTTGTTTCCTATAGGGCCAGAACAGTGATCTTGCTCAGAACAAAAAAACTGTGCTTCCTACTCACACGGCCATATCTAGTTCAAGTCTGCTTAGGAACCTGACAAGTACAGTAGATGCTCTTCAGTTCAATAGACTGTACTTGCTGGGAACAGACGCCAGTGCTATTTGTCCTGTGTATGGCAATGGCAGCGCAATAGTTACTCTTCTTAACAGAAAACAACTCTTGCTCTTAGGACCAGAAACTTCATGTGATTCAACTCCATTTAGGACTGGGAAACAAACTCTAGCTCGCTTTACAAGAAACACACTCTGCTTTTGAGAAAAGAGCACTCTTCTACTCTACTGTGTTTCCTATAAGGCCAGAACAGTGAGCTTGCTCAGAAAAAAAGAACTGTGCTTCCTACACACGGGCCATAACTAGTTCAACTTTGCTTAGGAAACTGACAGGAACAGTAGCTCCTCTTCAGTCCGATACACTGTACTTGCTGGGAACAGACGCGAGTGCTATTTGCACTGTGTATGGCAATGGGAGCACAATAGTGACTTTCCTTACCAGAAAACAACTCTTGATCGTAGGACCAGAAAATGCATGTGATTCAACTCCATTTAGGACTGGGAAACAAATGCTAGCTCGCCTTACATGAAACACACTCTGCTTTTGAGAAAAGAGCACTCGTCTAATCTACTGTGCTTCCTATGGGGTCCGAACAGTGAGCTTACTCAGAACAAAAGAACTGTGCTTCCTACACACACGGGCCATATCTAGTTCAACTCTCCTTAGGAAAATGACAAGAACAGTAAATCTTCTTCAGTCCAATACACTGTACTTGCGGGGAACAGACGCGAGTGCTATTTGCACTGTGTATGGCAATTGGAGCACAATAGTGACTCGTCTTACCAGAAAAAAACTCTTGCTCGTAGCACAAAACACTGCATGTGACTCAACTCCATTTAGGACTGGGAAAAAAATGCAAACTCGCCTTACAAGAAACACACTCTGCTTTTGAGAAAAGAGCACTCTTCTACTCTACTGTGTTTCCTATGGGGTTCGAACAGTGAGCTGCTCAGAACAAAAGAACTGTGCTTCCTACACACACGGCCATATCTAGTTCAATTCTGCTTAGGAACCTGACAAGAACAGTAGATCCTCTTCAGTCCAATACACTGTACTTGCTGGGAACAGACGCCAGTGCTATTTGTTCTGTGTATGGCAATGGCAGCACAATAGTGACTCTTCTTACCAGAAAACAACTCTTGCTCATAGGACCAGAAACTGCATGTGATTCAACTCCATTTAGGACTGGGAAACAAAAGCTAGCTCACCTTGCAAGAAACACACTCTGCTTCAGAGAAAAGAGCACTCTTCTACTCTGCTGTTTTTCCTATAGGGCCAGAACAGTGAGCTTGCTCAGAACAAAATAACTGTGCTTCCTACACACACGGGCCATATCTAATTCAACTCTTCTTAGGAAACCAACAAGAACAGTAGCTCCTCTTCAGTCCGATACACTGTACTTGCTGGGAACAGACGCGAGTGCTATTTGTACTGTGTACGGCAATGGGAGCGCAATAGTGACTTTCCTTACCAAAAAACAACTCTTGATCGTAGGACCAGAAACTGCACGTGATTCAACTCCACTTAGGAGTGGAAAACAAATGCTAGGTCGCCTTACATGAAACACACTCTGCTTTTGAGAAAAGAGCACTCTTCTACTCTACTGTGTTTCCTATGAGGTCCGAACAGTGAGCTTGCTCAGAACAAAAGAACTGTGCTTCCTACACACAAGGGCCATATCTAGTTCAACTCTGCTTAGGAAACTGACAAGAACAGTATCTCCTCTTCCGTCCAATACACTGTACTTGCGGGGAACAGACGCGAGTGCTATTTGCACTGTGTATGGCAATTGGAGCACAATAGTGACTCGTCTTACCAGGAAACAACTCTTGCTCGTGGGACAAAAAACTGGATGTGGCTCAACTCCATTTAGGACTGGGAAACAAACGCTAGCTCGCCTTACAAGAAACACACTCTGCTTTTGAGTAAGGAGCACTCTTCTACTCTACTGTGTTTCCTATATGGCCAGAACAATGAGCTTGCTCAGAACAAAGAACAGTGCTTCCTACACAGCCATATCTAGTTCAATTCTGCTTAGGAACCTGACAAGGACAGTGATCCTCTTCAGTCCAGTACACTGTAATAGCTGGGAACAGACACCAGTGCTGTTTGTCCTGTGTATGGCAATGGCAGCACAATAGTGACTCTTCATACCAGAAAACAACTCTTGCTCGTAGGATCAGAAACTGCTTGTGATTCAACACCATTTAGGACTGGGAAACAAAAGCTAGCTCACCTTACAAGAAACACACTCTGCTTTAGAGAAAAGCACACTCTTCTACTCTACTGTGTTTCCTATAGGGCCAGAATAGTGAGCTTGCTCAGATCAAAAGAACTGTGCTTCCTACACATGGGCCATATCTAGTTCAACTCTGCTTAGGAAACTGACAAGAACAGTAGCTCCTCTTCAGTCCGATACACTGTACTTGCTGGGAACAGACGCGAGTGCTATTTGTCCTGTGTATGGCAATGGGAGCGCAATAGTGACTCTTCTTACCAGAAAACAACTCTTGCTCGTAAGACCAGAAACTTCATGTGATTCAACTCCATTTAGGACTGGGAAACAAATGCTAGCTCGCCTTACATGAAACACACTCTGCTTTTGAGAAAAGAGCACTCTTCTACTCTACTGTGTTTCCTATGGGGTCCAAAGAGTGAGCTTGCTCAGAACAAAAGAACTGTGCTTCCTACACTTGCGGGCCATATCTAGTTCAACTCTGCTTAGGAAACAAACAAGAACAGTAGCTCCTCTTCAGTCGAATACACTGTACTTGCGGGGAACAGACGCGAGTGCTATTTGCACTGTGTATGGCAATTGGAGCACAATAGTGACTTGTCTTACCAGAAATCATCTCTTGCTTGTAGGACAAAAAACTGCATGTGACTCAACTCCATTTAGGACTGGGAAACAAATGCTAGCTCGACTTCCAAGAAACACACTCTGCTTTTGATAAAAGAGCACTCTTCTACTCTACTTTGTTTCCTATAGGGCCAGAACAGTGATCTTGCTCAGAACAAAAAAACTGTGCTTCCTACACACACGGACATATCTAGTTCAAGTTTGCTTAGGAACCTGACAAGAATAGTAGATCTTCTTCAGTCCAATACACTGTACTTGCTGGGAACAGACGCCAGTGCTATTTGTCCTGTGTATGGCAATGGCAGCGCAATAGTTACTCTTCTTAACAGAAAACAACTCTTGCTCTTAGGACCAGAAACTTCATGTGATTCAACTCCATTTAGGACTGGGAAACAAACTCTAGCTCGCTTTACAAGAAACACACTCTGCTTTTGAGAAAAGAGCACTCTTCTACTCTACTGTGTTTTCTATAGGGCCAGAACAGTGAGCTTGCTCAGAAAAAAGGAACTGTTCTTCCTAAACTCACGGGCCATATCTAGTTCAACTCTGCTTAGGAAACTGAGAACAGTAGCTCCTCTTCAGTCCAATACACTGTACTTGATGGGAACAGACGGGAAGGCTATTTGCACAGTTTTATGGCAATGGGAGCACAATAGTGACTTTTCTTACCAGAAAACAACTCTTGCTCGTAGGACCAGAAACTGCATGTGATTCCACTCCATTTAGGACTGGGAAACAAACGCTAGCTCGCCTTACAAGAAACACACTCTGCTTTAGAGAAAAGAGCACTCTTCTACTCTACTGTGTTTTTTATGGGGTCCAAACAGTGAGCTTGTTCAGAACAAAAGAACTATGCTTCCTACACATGGGCCATATTTAGTTCCACTCTGCTTAGGAAACTGACAAGAACAGTAGCTCCTCTTCAGTCCGATACACTGTACTTGCTGGGAACAGACGCGAGAGCTATTTGCACTATGTATGGCAAGGGGAGCGCAATAGTGACTTTCCTTACCAGAAATCAACTCTTGCTCTTAGGACCAGAAACTGCATGTGATTCAACTCCATTTAGGACTGGGAAACAAACGCTAGCTCGCCTTACAAGAAACACACTCTGCATTTGAGAAAAGAGCACTCTTCTACTCTACTGTGTTTCCTGTAGGGCCAGAACAGTGAGCTTGCTCAGAACAAAAGAACTGTGCTTCCTACACACGGGCCATCTCTAGTTCAATTCTGCTTAGGAACCTGACAAGAACAGTAGCTCCTCTTCAGTCCAATGCACTGTAATTGCTGGGAAAAGACGGGAGGGCTATTTGCACTGTTTATGGCAATGGGAGTGCAATATTGACTTTCCTTACCAGAAAACAACTCTTGCTCGCAGGACCAGAAACTGCCTGTGATTCCACTCCATTTAGGAATGGGAAAAAAACGCTAGCTCGCCTTAAAAGAAACACACTCTGCTTTTGAGAAAAAAGCACTCTTCTACTCTACTGTGTTTCCTATGGGGTCCGAACAGTGAGCTTGCTCAGAACAAAAAAACTGTGCTTCCTACACACAAGGCCATATCTAGTTCAAGTCTGCTTAGGAACCTGACAAGAACAGTAGATCCTCTTCAGCCCAATACACTGTACTTGCTGCGAACAGATGCCAGTGCTATTTGTGCTGTGTATGGCAATGGCAGCGCAATAGTGACTCTTCTTACCAGAAAACAACTCTTGCTCGTAGTACCAGAAACTGCATGGGATTCAACTCCATTTAGGACTGGGACACAAACGCTAGTTCGCCTTACAAGAAACACACTCTGCTTTAGAGAAAAGAGCACTCTTCTACTCTACTGTGTTTCCTATGTGTTCCGAACAGTGAGCTTGCTCAGAACAAAAGAACTGTGCTTCATACACACACGGCCATAACTAGTTCAATTCTGCTTAGGAACCTGACCAGAGCAGTAGATCCTCTTCAGTCCGATACACTGTACTTGCTGGGAACAGACGCCAGTGCTATTTGTCCTGTATATGGCAATGGCAGCGCAATAGTGACTATTCTTACAATAAAACAACTCTTGCTCGTAGGACCGCAAACTGCATGTGATTCCACTGCATTTAGGACTGGGAAACAAACGCTAGCTCGCCTTACAAGAAACACACTCTGCTTTTGAGAAAAGAGCACTCTTCTACTCTACTGTGTTTCCTATGGGGTCCAAACAGTGAGCTTGCTCAGAACAAAAGAACTGTGCTTCCTACACACATGGTCCATATCTAGTTCAACTCTGCTTAGGAAACTGACAAGAACAGTAGCTCCTACTCAGTCCAATACACTGTACTTGCTGGGAAAAGACGCGAGTGCTATTTGCCCTGTGTATGGCAATGGGAGCGCAATAGTGACTTTCCTTACCAGAAAACAACTCTTATTCGTAGGACCAGAAACTGCATGTGATTCAACTCCATTTAGGACTGGGAAACAAACGCTAGCTCGCCTTACAAGAAACACACTCTGCTTTTGAGAAAAGAGCACTCTTCTACTCTACTGTGTTTCCTATGGGGTCCGAACAGTGAGCTTGGTCAGAACAAAAGAACTGTGCTTCCTACACACATGGACCATATCTAGTTCAACTCTGCTTAGGAAACTGACAAGAACAGTAGCTCCTATTCAGTCCAATACACTGTATGTGCTGGGAACAGACGCGAGTGCTATTCGCACTGTGTATGGCATTTAGAGCGCAATAGTGACTCTTCTTACCAGAAAACAACTCTTGCTCGTAGGACCAAAAACTGTCTGTGACTCAACTCCATTTAGGACTGGAAAACAAAGGCGAGCTGGCCTTACAAGAAACACACTCTGCTTTAGAGAAAAGAGCACTCATCAACTCTACTGTGTTTCCTGTAGGGCCAGAACAGTGAGCTTGCTCAGAACAAAAGAACTGTGCTTCCTACACACACGGGCCATATGTAGTTCAACTCTGCTTAGGAAACTGACAAGAACAGTAGCTCCTCTTCAGTTCGATACACTGTACTTGCTGAGAACAGACGCGAGTGCTATTTGCACTGTGTATTGCAAAGGGAGCGCAATAGTGACTTTCCTTACCAGAAACGACTCTTGCTCGTAGGACCAGAAACTGCATGTGATTCAACTCCATTTAGGACTGGGAAACAAATGCTAGCTCGCCTTACATGAAACACACTCTGCTTTTGAGAAAAGTGCACTCTTCTACTCTACTGTGTTTCCTATGGGGTCCAAATAGTGAGCTTGCTCAGAACAAAAGAACTGTGCTTCCTACACACACGGGCCATATCTAGTTCAACTCTGCTTAGGAAAAAAACAAGAACAGTAGCTCCTCTTCAGTCGAATACACTGTACTTGCGGGGAACAGACGCGAGTGCTATTTGCACTGTGTATGGCAATTGGAGCACAATAGTGACTTGTCTTACCAGAAAACAACTCTAGCTCGTAGGACAAAAAACTGCATGTGACTCAACTCCATTTAGGACTAGGAAACAAACGCTAGCTCGACTTCCAAGAAACACACTCTGCTTTTGAGAAAAGAGCACTCTTCTACTCTACTGTGTTTCCTATGGGGTGCAAACAGTGAGCTTGCTCAGAACAAAAAAAATTGTGCTTCCTACACACAAGGCCATATCTAGTTCAAGTCTGCTTAGGAACCTGACAAGAACAGTAGCTCCTCTTCAGTCCAATACACTGTACTTGCTGCGAACAGACGCCAGTGCTATTTGTCCTGTGTAGGGCAATGGCAGCACAATAGTGACTCTTCTTACCACAAAACAACTCTTGCTCGTAGGACCAGAAACTGCATGTGATTCAACTCCATTTAGGACTGGGAAACAAACTCTAGCTCGCTTTACAAGAAACACACTCTGCTTTTGAGAAAAGAGCACTCTTCTACTCTACTGTGTTTCCTATGGGGTCCGAACAGTGAGCTTGCTCAGAAAAAAGGAACTGTGCTTCCTACACACACGGCCATATCTAGCTCAATTCTGCTTAGGAACCTGACCAGAGCAGTAGATCCTCTTCAGTCCAATACACTGTACTTGCTGGGAACAGACGCCAGAGCTATTTGTCCTGTATAAGGCAATGGCAGTGCAATAGTGACTATTCTTACCATAAAACAACTCTTGCTCATAGGACCACACACTGCATGTGATTTCACTCCATTTAGGATGGGAAAAAACGCTAGCTCGCCTTACAAGAAACACACTCTGCTTTTGAGAAAAGAGCACTCTTCTACTCTGCTGTGTTTCCTATGGGGTCCAAACAGTGAGCTTGGTCAGAACAAAAGAACTGTGCTTCCTACACACATGGACTATATCTAGTTCAACTCTGCTTAGGAAACTGACAAGAACAGTAGCTCCTATTCAGTCCAATACACTGTACTTGCTGGGAACAGACGCGAGTGCTATTTGCACTGTGTATGGCATTTAGAGCGCAATAGTGACTCTTCTTACCAGAAAACAACTCTTGCTCGTAAGACCAAAAACTGTCTGTGACTCAACTCCATTTAGGACTGGGAAACAAACGTGAGCTGGCCTTACAAGAAACACACTCTGCTTTAGAGAAAAGAGCACTCATCTACTCTACTGTGTTTCCTGTAGGGCCAGAACAGTGAGCTTGGTCAGAACAAAAGAACTGTGCTTCCTACACACACGGGCCATATCTAGTTCAACTCTGCTTAGGAAACTGACAAGAACAGTAGCTCCTCTTCAGTTTGATACACTGTACTTGCTGAGAACAGACGCGAGTGCTATTTGTACTGTGTATGGCAATGGGAGCGCAATAGTGACTTTCCTTACCAGAAAACAACTCTTGCTCGTAGGACGAGAAACTGCATGTGATTCAACTCCATTTAGGACTGGGAAACAAGTGCTAGCTCGCCTTACATGAAACACACTCTGCTTTTGAGAAAAGTGCACTCTTCTACTCTACTGTGTTTCCTATGGGGTCCAAACAGTGAGCTTGCTCAGAACAAAAGAACTGTGCTTCCTACACACACGGGCCATATCTAGTTTTACTCTGCTTAGGAAAAAAACAAGAACAGTAGCTCCTCTTCAGTCGAATACACTGTACTTGCGGGGAACAGACGCGAGTGCTATTTGCACTGTGTATGGCAATTGGAGCACAATAGTGACTTGTCTTACCAGAAAACAACTCTTGCTCATAGGACCAGAAACTGCATGTGATTCAACTCCATTTAGGACTGGGAAACAAACTCTAGCTCGCTTTACAAGAAACACACTCTGCTTTTGAGAAAAGAGCACTCTTCTACTCTACTGTGTTTCCTATGGGGTCCGAACAGTGAGCTTGCTCAGAAAAAAGGAACTGTGCTTCCTACACACACGGCCATATCTAGCTCAATTCTGCTTAGGAACCTGACCAGAGCAGTAGATCCTCTTCAGTCCAATACACTGTACTTGCTGGGAACAGACGCCAGAGCTATTTGTCCTGTATAAGGCAATGGCAGTGCAATAGTGACTATTGTTACCATAAAACAACTCTTGCTCGTAGGACCACACACTGCATGTGATTTCACTCCATTTAGGACTGGGAAAAAACCCTAGCTCGCCTTACAAGAAACACACTCTGCTTTTGAGAAAAGAGCACTCTTCTACTCTGCTGTGTTTCCTATGGGGTCCAAACAGTGAGCTTGGTCAGAACAAAAAAACTGTGCTTCCTACACACATGGAACATATATAGTTCAAGTCTGCTTAGGAAACTGACAAGAACAGTAGCTCCTATTCAGTCCAATACACTGTACGTGCTGGGAACAGACGCGAGTGCTATATGCACTGTGTATGGCATTTAGAGCGCAATAGTGACTCTTCTTACCAGAAAACAACTCTTGCTCGTAGGACCAAAAACTGTCTGTGACTCAACTCCATTTAGGACTGGGAAACAAACGCGAGCTGGCCTTACAAGAAACACACTCTGCTTTTGAGAAAAGAGCACTCTTCTACTCTACTGTGTTTCCCATGTGTTCCGAAAAGTGAGCTTGCTCAGAACAAAAAAATTTTGCTTCCTACACACACGGCCATATCTCGTTCAAGTCTGCTTAGGAACCTGACAAGAACAGTAGATCCTCTTCAGTCCAATACACTGTACTTGCTGGAAACAGACGCCAGTGCTATTTGTCCTGTTTAGGGCAATGGCAGCGCAATAGTGACTCTTCTTACCAGAAAACAACTCTTGCTCGTAGGACCAGAAACTGCATGTGATTCAACTCCATTTAGGACTGGGAAACAAACTCTAGCTCGCTTTACAAGAAACACACTCTGCTTTTGAGAAAAGAGCACTCTTCTACTCTACTGTGTTTCCTATAGGGCCAGAACAGTGAGCTTGCTCAGAAAAAAGGAACTGTACTTCCTAAACACACGGGCCATATCTAGTTCAACTCTGCTTAGGAAACTGAGAAGAACAGTAGCTCCTCTTCAGTCGAATACACTGTACTTGCGGGGAACAGACGCGAGTGCTATTTGCACTGTGTATGGCAATTGGAGCACAATAGTGACTTGTCTTACCAGAAAACAACTCTAGCTCGTAGGACAAAAAACTGCATGTGACTCAACTCCATTTAGGACTAGGAAACAAACGCTAGCTCGACTTCCAAGAAACACACTCTGCTTTTGAGAAAAGAGCACTCTTCTACTCTACTGTGTTTCCTATGGGGTGCAAACAGTGAGCTTGCTCAGAACAAAAAAAATTGTGCTTCCTACACACAAGGCCATATCTAGTTCAAGTCTGCTTAGGAACCTGACAAGAACAGTAGCTCCTCTTCAGTCCAATACACTGTACTTGCTGGGAACAGACGCCAGTGCTATTTGTCCTGTGTAGGGCAATGGCAGCACAATAGTGACTCTTCTTACCACAAAACAACTCTTGCTCGTAGGACCAGAAACTGCATGTGATTCAACTCCATTTAGGACTGGGAAACAAACTCTAGCTCGCTTTACAAGAAACACACTCTGCTTTTGAGAAAAGAGCACTCTTCTACTCTACTGTGTTTCCTATGGGGTCCGAACAGTGAGCTTGCTCAGAAAAAAGGAACTGTGCTTCCTACACACACGGCCATATCTAGCTCAATTCTGCTTAGGAACCTGACCAGAGCAGTAGATCCTCTTCAGTCCAATACACTGTACTTGCTGGGAACAGACGCCAGAGCTATTTGTCCTGTATAAGGCAATGGCAGTGCAATAGTGACTATTGTTACCATAAAACAACTCTTGCTCGTAGGACCACACACTGCATGTGATTTCACTCCATTTAGGATGGGAAAAAACGCTAGCTCGCCTTACAAGAAACACACTCTGCTTTTGAGAAAAGAGCACTCTTCTACTCTGCTGTGTTTCCTATGGGGTCCAAACAGTGAGCTTGGTCAGAACAAAAGAACTGTGCTTCCTACACACATGGACCATATCTAGTTCAACTCTGCTTAGGAAACTGACAAGAACAGTAGCTCCTATTCAGTCCAATACACTGTACTTGCTGGGAACAGACGCGAGTGCTATTTGCACTGTGTATGGCATTTAGAGCGCAATAGTGACTCTTCTTACCAGAAAACAACTCTTGCTCGTAAGACCAAAAACTGTCTGTGACTCAACTCCATTTAGGACTGGGAAACAAACGTGAGCTGGCCTTACAAGAAACACACTCTGCTTTAGAGAAAAGAGCACTCATCTACTCTACTGTGTTTCCTGTAGGGCCAGAACAGTGAGCTTGGTCAGAACAAAAGAACTGTGCTTCCTACACACACGGGCCATATCTAGTTCAACTCTGCTTAGGAAACTGACAAGAACAGTAGCTCCTCTTCAGTTTGATACACTGTACTTGCTGAGAACAGACGCGAGTGCTATTTGTACTGTGTATGGCAATGGGAGCGCAATAGTGACTTTCCTTACCAGAAAACAACTCTTGCTCGTAGGACGAGAAACTGCATGTGATTCAACTCCATTTAGGACTGGGAAACAAGTGCTAGCTCGCCTTACATGAAACACACTCTGCTTTTGAGAAAAGTGCACTCTTCTACTCTACTGTGTTTCCTATGGGGTCCAAACAGTGAGCTTGCTCAGAACAAAAGAACTGTGCTTCCTACACACACGGGCCATATCTAGTTTTACTCTGCTTAGGAAAAAAACAAGAACAGTAGCTCCTCTTCAGTCGAATACACTGTACTTGCGGGGAACAGACGCGAGTGCTATTTGCACTGTGTATGGCAATTGGAGCACAATAGTGACTTGTCTTACCAGAAAACAACTCTTGCTCATAGGACCAGAAACTGCATGTGATTCAACTCCATTTAGGACTGGGAAACAAACTCTAGCTCGCTTTACAAGAAACACACTCTGCTTTTGAGAAAAGAGCACTCTTCTACTCTACTGTGTTTCCTATGGGGTCCGAACAGTGAGCTTGCTCAGAAAAAAGGAACTGTGCTTCCTACACACACGGCCATATCTAGCTCAATTCTGCTTAGGAACCTGACCAGAGCAGTAGATCCTCTTCAGTCCAATACACTGTACTTGCTGGGAACAGAAGCCAGAGCTATTTGTCCTGTATAAGGCAATGGCAGTGCAATAGTGACTATTGTTACCATAAAACAACTCTTGCTCGTAGGACCACACACTGCATGTGATTTCACTCCATTTAGGACTGGGAAAAAACCCTAGCTCGCCTTACAAGAAACACACTCTGCTTTTGAGAAAAGAGCACTCTTCTACTCTGCTGTGTTTCCTATGGGGTCCAAACAGTGAGCTTGGTCAGAACAAAAAAACTGTGCTTCCTACACACATGGACCATATATAGTTCAAGTCTGCTTAGGAAACTGACAAGAACAGTAGCTCCTATTCAGTCCAATACACTGTACATGCTGGGAACAGACGCGAGTGCTATATGCACTGTGTATGGCATTTAGAGCGCAATAGTGACTCTTCTTACCAGAAAGCAACTCTTGCTCGTAGGACCAAAAACTGTCTGTGACTCAACTCCATTTAGGACTGGGAAACAAACGCGAGCTGGCCTTACAAGAAACACACTCTGCTTTTGAGAAAAGAGCACTCATCTACTCTACTGTGTTTCCCATGTGTTCCGAAAAGTGAGCTTGCTCAGAACAAAAAAATTTTGCTTCCTACACACACGGACATATCTCGTTCAAGTCTGCTTAGGAACCTGACAAGAACAGTAGATCCTCTTCAGTCCAATACACTGTACTTGCTGGGAACAGACGCCAGTGCTATTTGTCCTGTTTAGGGCAATGGCAGCGCAATAGTGACTCTTCTTACCAGAAAACAACTCTTGCTCGTAGGACCAGAAACTGCATGTGATTCAACTCCATTTAGGACTGGGAAACAAACTCTAGCTCGCTTTACAAGAAACACACTCTGCTTTTGAGAAAAGAGCACTCTTCTACTCTACTGTGTTTCCTATAGGGCCAGAACAGTGAGCTTGCTCAGAAAAAAGGAACTGTACTTCCTAAACACACGGGCCATATCTAGTTCAACTCTGCTTAGGAAACTGAGAAGAACAGTAGCTCCTCTTCAGTCCAATACACTGTACTTGCTGGGAACAGACGGGAGGGCTATTTGCACTGTGTATGGCAATGGGAGCAAAATAGTGACTTTCCTTACCACTAAACAACTCTTGCTCGTAGGACCAGAAACTGCATGTTATTCCACTCCATTTAGGACTGGGAAACAAGCGCTAGCTTGCCTTACAAAAAACACACTCTGCTTTAGAGAAAAGAGCACTCTTCTACTCTACTGTGTTTCCTAAGGGTCCAAACAGTGAGCTTGTTCAGAACAAAAGAACTATGCTTCCTACAAACACGGACCATATCTAGTTCAACTCTGCTTAGTAAACTGACAAGAACAGTAGCTCCTATTCAGTCCAATACACTGTACTTGCTGGGAAAAGACGCGAGTGCTATTTGTCTTGTGTAGGGCAATGGGAGCGCAATAGTGACTTTCCTTACCAGAAAACAATTCTTGTTCGTAGGACCAGAAACTGCATGTGATTCAACTCCATTTAGGACTAGGAAACAAACGCTAGCTTGCCTTACAAAAACACACTCTGCTTTTGAGCAAAGAGCACTCTTCTACTCTACTGTGTTTCCTATAGGGCCAGAACAGTGAGCTTGCTCAGAACATAAGAACTGTGCTTCCTACACAGGGGCCATATTTAGTTCCACTCTGCTTAGGAAACTGACAAGAACAGTAGCTCCTCTTCAGTCCGATACACTGTACTTGCTGGGAACAGACGCGAGAGCTATTTGAACTATGTATAGCATGGGGAGCGCAATAGTGACTTTCCTTACCAGAAATCAACTCTTGCTCTTAGGACCAGAAACTGCATGTGATTCAACTCCATTTAGGACTGGGAAACAAACGCTAGCTCGCCTTACAAGAAACACACTCTGCTTTTGAGAAAAGAGCACTCTTGTTCTCTACTGTGTTTCCTATGGTGTCCGAACAGTGAGCTTGCTCAGAACAAAAGAACTGTGCTTCCTACACACACGGCCATATCTAGTTCAATTCTGCTTAGGAACCTGACAAGAACAGTAGATCCTCTTCAATCCAATACACTGTACTTGCTGGGAAGAGATGCCAGTGCTATTTGTCCTGTGTATGGCAATGGCAGCACAATAGTGACTCTTCTTACCATAAAACAACTCATGCTCTTAGGACTAGAAACTGCATGTGATTCAACTCCATTTAGGACTGGGAAACAAACGCTAGCTCACCTTACAAGAAACACACACTGCTTTAGAGAAAAGAGCACTCTTCTACTCTACTGTGTTTCCTATAGGGCCAGAACATTGAGCTTGCTCAAAACAAAATAACTGTGCTTCCTACACACGGGCCATAACTAGTTCAACTCTGCTTAGGAAACTGACAAGAACAGTAGCTCCTCTTCAGTCTGATACAGACACGAGTGCTATTTGCACTGTGTATGGCAATGGGAGCACAATAGTGACTTTCCTTACCAGAAAACAACTCTTGCTCATAGGACTAGAAACTGCATGTGATTCAACTCCATTTAGGAATGGGAAACAAGTGCTAGCTTGCCTTACATGAAACACACTCTGCTTTTGAGAAAAGAGCATTCTTCTACTCTACTGTGTTTCCTATGGGGTCCGAACAGTGAGCTTGCTCAGAACGAAAGAACTGTGCTTCCTACACACACGGGCCATATCTAGTTCAACTCTGCTTAGGAAACTGACAAGAACAGTAGCTCCTCTTCAGTCCAATACACTTTACTTGCAGGGAACAGACGCGAGTGCTATTTGCACTGTGTATGGCAATTGGAGCACAACAGTGACTCGTCTTACCAGAAAACAACTCTTGCTCATAGGACAAAAAACTGCATGTGATTCAACTCCATTTAGAACTGGGAAACAAATGCTAGCTCGCCTTACAAGAAACACACTCTGCTTTAGAGAAAAGAGCACTCTTCTACTCTACTGTGTTTCCTATGGGGTCAATACAGTGAGCTTGCTCAGAACAAAAGAACTGTGCTTCCTACACACACGGACCATATCTAGTTCAACTCTGCTTAGGAAACTGACAAGAACAGTAGCTCCTATTCAGTCCAATACACTGTACTTGCTGGGAAAAAACGCAAGTGCTATTTGCCTTGTGTAGGGCAATGGGAGCGCAATAGTGACTTTTCTTACCAGAAAAAAACTCTTGTTCGTAGGACCAGAAACTGCATGTGATTCAACTCCATTTAGGACTAGGAAACAAACGCTAGCCCGCCTTACAAAAACACACTCTGCTCTTGAGAAAAGAGCACTCTTCTACTCTACTGTGTTTCCTATAGGGCCAGAACAGTGAGCTTGATCAGAACATAAGAACGGTGCTTCCTACACACACGGGCCATATCTAGTTCAACTCTGCTTAGGAAACTGACAAGAACAGTAGCTCCTCTTCAGTCCGATACACTGTACTTGCTGGGAACAGACGCGAGAGCTATTTGCACTATGTATCAAGGGGTGCGCAATAGTGACTTTCCTTACCAGAAAACAACTCTTGCTCTTAGGACCAGAAACTGCATGTGATTCAACTCCATTTAGGACTGGGAAACAAACGCTAGCTCGCCTTAAAAGAAACACACTCTGCTTTTGAGAAAAGAGCACTCTTCTACTCTACTGTATTTCCTATGCTGTCCGAACAGTGAGCTTGCTCAGAACATAAGAACTGTGCTTCCTACACACATGGCCATATCTAGTTCAATTCTGCTTAGGAACCTGACAAGAACAGTAGATCCTCTTCAGTCCAATACACTGTACTTGCTGGGAACAGACGCCAGTGCTATTTGTACTGTGTATGGCAATGGCAGTGCAATAGTGACTATTCTTACCATAAAACAACTCTTGCTCGTACGACCACAAACTGCATGTGATTCTACTCCATTTAAAACTGGGAAACAAACGCTAGCTCGCCTTACAAGAAACACACTCTGCTTTTGAGAAAAGAGCACTCTTCTACTCTACTGTGTTTCCTATGGGGTCCAAACAGTGAGCTTGGTCAGAACAAAAGAACTGTGCTTCCTACACATATGGGCCATATCTAGTTCAACTCTGCTTAGGAAACTGACAAGAACAGTAGCTCCTCTTCAGTTCGATACACTGTACTTGGTGAGAACAGACGCGAGTGCTATTTGCACTGTGTATGACATTTAGAGCGCAATAGTGAGTCTTCTTACCAGAAAACAACTCTTGCTCGTAGGACCAAAAACTGTCTGTGACTCAACTCCATTTAAGACTGGGAAACAAAAGCGAGCTGGCCTTACAAGAAACACACTCTGCTTTAGAGAAAAGAGCACTCATCAACTCTACTGTGTTTCCTGTAGGGCCAGAACAGTGAGCTTGCTCAGAACAAAAGAACTGTGCTTCCTACACACATGGGCCATATCTAGTTCAACTCTGCTTAGGAAACTGACAAGAACAGTAGCTCCTCTTCAGTTCGATACACTGTACTTGGTGAGAACAGACGCGAGTACTATTTGCACTGTGTATGGCAATGGGAGCGCAATAGTGACTGTCCTTACCAGAAAACAACTCTTGCTCATAGGATGAGAAACTGCATGTGATTCAACTCCATTTAGGACTGGGAAACAAATGCTAGCTCGCCTTACATGAAACACACTCTGCTTTTGAGAAAAGTACACTCTTCTACTCTACTGTGTTTCCTATGGGGTCCAAATAGTGAGCTTGCTCAGAACAAAAGAACTGTGCTTCCTACACACACGGGCCATATGTAGTTCAACTCTGCTTAGGAAACTGACAAGAACAGTAGCTCCTCTTCAGTTCGATACACTGTACTTGCTGAGAACAGACGCGAGTGCTATTTGCACTGTGTATTGCAAAGGGAGCGCAATAGTGACTTTCCTTACCAGAAACGACTCTTGCTCGTAGGACCAGAAACTGCATGTGATTCAACTCCATTTAGGACTGGGAAACAAATGCTAGCTCGCCTTACATGAAACACACTCTGCTTTTGAGAAAAGTGCACTCTTCTACTCTACTGTGTTTCCTATGGGGTCCAAATAGTGAGCTTGCTCAGAACAAAAGAACTGTGCTTCCTACACACACGGGCCATATCTAGTTCAACTCTGCTTAGGAAAAAAACAAGAACAGTAGCTCCTCTTCAGTCGAATACACTGTACTTGCGGGGAACAGACGCGAGTGCTATTTGCACTGTGTATGGCAATTGGAGCACAATAGTGACTTGTCTTACCAGAAAACAACTCTAGCTCGTAGGACAAAAAACTGCATGTGACTCAACTCCATTTAGGACTAGGAAACAAACGCTAGCTCGACTTCCAAGAAACACACTCTGCTTTTGAGAAAAGAGCACTCTTCTACTCTACTGTGTTTCCTATGGGGTGCAAACAGTGAGCTTGCTCAGAACAAAAAAAATTGTGCTTCCTACACACAAGGCCATATCTAGTTCAAGTCTGCTTAGGAACCTGACAAGAACAGTAGCTCCTCTTCAGTCCAATACACTGTACTTGCTGCGAACAGACGCCAGTGCTATTTGTCCTGTGTAGGGCAATGGCAGCACAATAGTGACTCTTCTTACCACAAAACAACTCTTGCTCGTAGGACCAGAAACTGCATGTGATTCAACTCCATTTAGGACTGGGAAACAAACTCTAGCTCGCTTTACAAGAAACACACTCTGCTTTTGAGAAAAGAGCACTCTTCTACTCTACTGTGTTTCCTATGGGGTCCGAACAGTGAGCTTGCTCAGAAAAAAGGAACTGTGCTTCCTACACACACGGCCATATCTAGCTCAATTCTGCTTAGGAACCTGACCAGAGCAGTAGATCCTCTTCAGTCCAATACACTGTACTTGCTGGGAACAGACGCCAGAGCTATTTGTCCTGTATAAGGCAATGGCAGTGCAATAGTGACTATTCTTACCATAAAACAACTCTTGCTCATAGGACCACACACTGCATGTGATTTCACTCCATTTAGGATGGGAAAAAACGCTAGCTCGCCTTACAAGAAACACACTCTGCTTTTGAGAAAAGAGCACTCTTCTACTCTGCTGTGTTTCCTATGGGGTCCAAACAGTGAGCTTGGTCAGAACAAAAGAACTGTGCTTCCTACACACATGGACTATATCTAGTTCAACTCTGCTTAGGAAACTGACAAGAACAGTAGCTCCTATTCAGTCCAATACACTGTACTTGCTGGGAACAGACGCGAGTGCTATTTGCACTGTGTATGGCATTTAGAGCGCAATAGTGACTCTTCTTACCAGAAAACAACTCTTGCTCGTAAGACCAAAAACTGTCTGTGACTCAACTCCA